>NC_142065.1:7261253-7303753 GCF_059756535.1 Pantherophis guttatus
CAGCTCTGTCCCCCTAACCCTAACTCGAGAAAATGGCGGGGACGGGCTGCGTATGCATTTAAATATTTTTGGGGAGTGCTTATTTTTGGGGGGGAGGTTTTATTTTCAGGGGAGCTCTTATTTTTGGGGAAACACGGTACAAGTAGTCCTTGACTTACAACCATTCATTTAGTGACCGAAATTACACCACCACTGAAAAAAGTGGCCATTTTTCACACTTACAACCATTGTAGCATCCTCATGTAACGTGATCCAAATTCGGATGTTTGGCAACTGGCTCATATTTATGACGGTTGCAATGTCCCGGGGTCATGTGATCCGCTTTTGTCACTTTCTGACAAGCGATGGGAAAGCTAGATTTCCTTAATGACCAGGTTATTAACTTACTCACTTAACAACGGTGGCAGGAATGGTCGTAAAAATACGGCAAAGGTCACTTAAGAACTGTCTTTCTGACCTTGGGCTCAATTGTGGTTGTAGGTCGAGGAAGACCTGTATGTCTTATTAGTCACTGCTCATACTTGAAAGTTTTTAAGACTCTGGGAAAATCACCAGTGTTGGAAGAAATATCCATCTGGGTTCATGTTAGGCAATGACTATTACCTAACTTGTTGGGTTGGCAATATATAAACCATCACTATAGCTTTAAGACTCCTGTATTTATTTATTTTTTTAATTTGATTTATATGCCGCCCTTCTCCGGAGACTCAGGGCGGCTTACAATGCATATTGCATCATACTGTGTCCTGATTGGTTAGCTCTGTAGCCAATTTCCTTAAGAGGAAGCTAGAAACATGGTTTGTTTCTCTTTGCTGTTCTTGCTCTCTGATATCTCTGTATGCTACTATTTGAAAATCCAGAAGAACTGTTTATTGTGAATGACTATGATGACTGGTAAGAAGACTTTGTTATTGGATTATCCCTGGACTGTCGTTTTGCTATCTCCTGCTTTATATGTGTATGACCTGGACTGTTTATTGGACTGTGCCTTACTATTACCTGAAAGTAAACACAACTCAGTGTATCTGTGTGTTGACTGTGTTCGTACCTACTCTCAAACGCTTTCATGTACACACCCTTGCTATTCAAGGGTTACTCTGCAAATTCCTTAACAGTTCAGTTCCAAGTGGGGAGAAAGACACGGGAAACATGGAGGCTGATTGGAAAGATGGTTTTATTGGATAGAATAGAATAACAGAGTTGGAAGGGACCTTGGAGGTCTTCTAGTCCAACCCCCTGCTTAGGCCTATACTACTTCAGACAAGGACCACAAGGGTTTTAGGTCCTGGGCAGTTGAACACAAGGAGTGGCGAGTGAGATATATTTATACCCTCTCTTGAGTCTTGCCCTTGAGCTTCCTGTTCCTGTGGCAAGAGCACGTATTCTATTTGTTGCAGTCAGACTCCCATGTGGAGTCATGTTTGTCGGAATCAAGTTTGGTGGAACCTTGCTGGGTGATGTCATGAAGGGGCTTGGTTGTGCCATGTGGTGAACTCTGCTGCTAGATAACAGTAACAGAGTTGGAAGGGACCTTGGAGGTCATCTAGACCAACCCCCTGCTTACGCAAGAGACCTATACAGGGGATTCGAACCGCCAACATTTCTGATTGGCAAGCTCAGCGTCTTAGCCACTGAGTCACTTATTATGTCCTGCAGGGTCATGTCTTAATCCCTGTTGTGGCTCCGTTGCCTGAGCCTGGGCTATCGACAGATGCAGACTCTGAGAGTGAGGAAGAGGAGTTGGCAAGCCCTCCCTCTCCAGGACCCTCCTCTCTGGCAATGCCTCCGGAGGACACCGAAGGCCAAAAGATAGGCTCAGAGCCAAGCACATCCCCGCAGCCACAGGTGGACAGTGACGAAGGAGATAAGTGCTGGCTGGACCCTCGCCAGAGGCGCAGGGAGAAGCATGCGCAGCAGAGGGGAAGGTGTGCCAGAGATTAGCTGAGTCACTGGACCACATCCCACAGGCTATAAATGTGGGTGTGGTGGCCGGTTCAGTTTGTGACGAGCAAAAACTAGAAATAATCCATGTTCTCTGTGTTACTCGACTTTGCCTGCTTTATCGGACTGCATTTGGATTTATCCTTGTATTGTTGAAAACTCTGCCTGTTTTATCGGAATGCTGGCAGTCTAATCTTTGTTTTGTGTGAGTAAAGTCTGAATTGGCAAATAGCCACTGGCTTGCTGCCAGCTTTATTTTCAAAGAATTTTGTCGTGTGGCTTATTAACTCCGGGCCGTCTGTGGGGGTGCGTGAGTGGAACGGGGACAGAACAATCCCATCACGCTGGAGCTGGAGGTCTTTTGTCTTGTAGATAGGCTGTCCCAGTCCTTTTCAATGGGAACCAAATATCATGCTGGGGGTATGGGTGGACCTTTTCTCATCCAGGGAAATGCAATATTCTGCCTTTTTTTAAATATTTCCTAAAATATTTCATGCTTCTAAGATGGGTAGGTGCTAACTTTCTTCACCAGCCTCACAGCTTATCCTGTGGGAGGAACGTTGCTCCTAACGTACATGAAATAATGCAAGATAAGAAAGGGATGCCATTCCTTTAATTAGCTGCCAGGCTGCTCCTTGCAAATCATTGGAAAAGCAAATGACATTGTATTCTTTAAGTGGGTGGCAAATTGCGCTGGCTTGAAAAACAGAGGCAGCCACACAAAAAAAGCAGAGAAAAACCACGCCGTGCAGGATAGGTTCATTCAAATAAGGTTATAATTTATGACTAGGTTAACAATATTTTCCATGACAGATTGGTCTGTATTATATCCAGCCTCACAGAGGGATGATGCCAATTTTTTCCTGCCTTTCTAGCTTGAAAAATGTGCACAGAAAGAAAGGAGAAGGCGATGCTTCAGGGGAAATAACCTCCCAGCTTTTCCCTCCTGTCCTCTCTCTACCTTATTGTTCTCATTTTTCTCCATCCACTCCTCCACCTCCTCCTCCTCCTCCTCCTCCTCCTCCTCCTCCTCTTCCTTAAAACATACAATATATTTATTTATTGGTTCAATTCAGATTTATTGGTTCAATTTATATGCCACCCTTCTCCAGAGACTCAGGGCGGCTTACAATGTGTTAAGCAATAGCCTTCATACTTTTGTATATACCTGCTTAGTAGGGCTTTCGCCCACCCCACCCCTAAGCGGTGTTCTTTTTTATACAAAGTCAGCTTATTGCCCCCACAATCCGGGTCCTCATTTTACCTACCTCAGAAGGATGGAAGGCTGAGTCAACCTTGAGCCTGGTGAGATTCGAACTTGCAGTAATTGCAGGCAGCTGGTGTTACTTAACAGCACTTTAGTCTGCTGCACCACCAAGGCTCAGCATGGGATGGTATGCCGAGATGCATGGGATGGTATAGAATGCTAGGGCTGCAAGGGATCTTAGAGGTCATCTAGTCCGACCCCTGCTCAAGCAGGAGACCTTATACCATCCCAGACAAATGCTTTTCCAATCTCTTCTTTAAAAACCTCCAGTGTTGGAGCACCCACGACTTCTGGAGGAAGTTCGGTCCATTGATTAATTGTTCTCACTGTCAGGAAATTTCTCCTTAATTCTACGTTAAATCTCTCTTTAATAATCTTCCATCCATTACTTCTTATTTGTTGTGACCTACGCCCAAGTAGTTGTTACCAGACACAATCAGTCCTAAACAAACATATTTCATTAGAACAGCTGAGAATTACTTCATTCTCAGCTTAGTCCAAATTAAGTCCAAAACAAATTCTTCATAAATGGTCCTTCAGCCTTATCACCAACCTTTGTCTACTTTGGCACCCTGCCAAAGGCTTTTCTTGGCAAAAGTTCAGAAGCAAGAGATGCCACAAGAAACAAATGTAGCAACGTTGCTTTCCTACAAAGAGCCCAAGAGCTGTTGCTGCTCTTTTAAGCCTTCTGGGCGGGGCCAATCATTTCCTGGCCTTACTCCTGAGTCGTCCTTTTTGCTTTAGCTGCTCTTGCCTTCTGGCAACTCTGTGCATGTATGCACTAGGAACAGGCTCCTCCTGTTCCTCTGCCTCTCTGCTGTCAGCCTCTGGAGGCTCCCGAGTCCGCGCATCACTCCCAGATGGCCCTGACCCCATCTCTGCCTCCAACGCAGAGCCCTCATCCAGGCCTTCCCCAGACTCTAGGACTGGCCCATGTTCCTCCCCAGCCTCCTCACTGTCCGACTCCGCTGCCAGCTCTGCAGGCTGCTGGCGGACCACAACATTATCCTGTGCTAGGCTTTTTTGGAGCCTAGCACAGGATACAGCACAGGACACAGCACTCTTCTAGACTAGACATACCCAGTTCCTGCAACCATTCTTCATACATTTTAGCCTCCAGGCCCCTAATCATCTCGGCTGGTCTTCACTGTGCTCCTCCCAGCCTCTCAACATCTTTTTTTAATATTGTGACGACCCAAATTTTGCCTGCTTTCAAACTTCTAGGTGGGCAGGAACTGAGGCAAATAACCGGAGCTCACCCTGTCGCACAGCGCTCGGGTCTCGAACCCGGATTGCCAGCTTTCCAGCTGACAAGCTCAGCATCTAAGCAGTGTCCAGTTTGAACCAGGGCGGAGTCTGCAAGAAAAAACCCCCCACCATTCTGGAAACCACTCATCCCCTTTCGGCATAAATAAATACTCCATCCCAAGCTGCATAATATATGGGCAATTAGCAAAGTAATAGAGGCTTTCTACCATCTATGAATGCAAATCAGAAAGGGTGTTTTTTTTAAAAAAATTAATGATTTATTTTGATGCTGATAGCGGCTTTTAAGTGTTGCAAGCAGGAACTAGTAATTAGAGGATAAGGGGAGGGGGATCCAACTAGCGATAAGTGGATTGATGAGTGGGTTTATGGAAAGTACCTTTTCAAACCATGGGTTGTTTTTTTGTTTGTTTGCTTGCTTTAATTCACTCCATTTGGGATGATGGGAAAGGAGGAATTTTAAGAGAAGGACATGCAGATTGAGGGAGAAGGTAAGAAAAATCAACTGCATAGGTATAGACTACTAGGTGAAACCTGGCTTAATGCCAGTAACTGTGAGAGGGATCTTGGAATCCTAGCAGACAATCACTTAAATATGAGCCAACAGTGTGCGGTAGCAGCCAAAAAAGCCAATGCAGTCCTTTTGTTGTTGTTAGATGCAAAGTTGTGTCTGACCCATCGCGACCCTATGGACAACGCTCCTCCAGGCCTTCCTGTCCTCTACCATCCTCTGGAGTCCATTTAAGCTCACGCCGACTGCTTCAGTGACTCCATCCAGCCACCTCGTTCTCTGCCGTCCCCTTCTTCTTTTGCCCTCCATCGTTCCCAGCATTAGGCTCTTCTCCAGCGAGTCCTTCCTTCTCATTAGGTGGCCAAAGGATTTGAGTTTCCTCTTCAGGATCTGGCCTTCTAAAGAGCAGTCAGGGTTGATCTCCTCTAGGACTGACCGGTTGGATCGCCTTGCAGTCCAAGGGACTCGCAGGAGTCTTCTCCAGCACCAGAGTTCAAAGGCCTCCATTCTTTGGCCTTCTCAGCCTTTCTTATGGTCCAACTTTCACAGCCAGACATTGCAACTTGGAAAACCATCGCCTTGACTATACGCACTTTTGTTGGCAGGGTGATGTCTCTGCTTTTTAGTATGCTGTCTAGATTTTCCATAACTTTCCTCCCCAGGAGCAAGCATCTTTTAATTTCTTGGCCGCAGTCCCCATCTGCAGTGATCTTGGAGCCAAGGAAAATAAAATCTGTCACGACCTCCATTTTTTCCCCATCTATTTGCCAGAAATTGAAAGGGCCGGATGTCATGATCTTAGTTTTCTTAATGTTGAGTTTCAAGCCAACTTTTGCACTTGCCTCCTTCACCCGCATCAAGAGGCTCTTTAGTTCCTCTTCACTTTCTGCCATTAGAGTGGTATCATTAACAGAGGGATAGAATCAAGATCACGTGAAGTTCTAGTATCGCTTTACAAAGCCTTAGTAAGACCATACTTGGAATACTGCATCCAGTTCTGGTCACCACAATACAAAAAAAAAAAAAATGTTGAGACTCTGGACTGCAGAGAAGAGCAACAAAAGATGATTAGGGGACTGGAGGCTAAAACGTGCGAAGAACTGTTATAGGAATTGGGTATATCTAGTCTAGAGAAAAGAAGGACTGTTCCAATATTTGAGGGGCTCCTACAAAGACAACCCAAAGAAAAGGGGCCTTGGTAGTACAGTGGTCTAAAGCACCCTGCCTGCAATTACTGCAGGTTCGAATCTTACCAGGCTCAAGGTTGACTCATCCTTCCATCCTTTCTAAGGTAGGTAAATTGAGGACCCAGTTTGTGGGGGCAATAAGCTGACTTTGTATAAATATACAAAAAGTATGAAGGCTATTGCTTAACACATTGTAAGCCGCCCTGAGTCTCCGGAGAAGGGCGACATAAAAATCAAATTAAAAAAAAAATAAAAAAATAGACAACCTATTTTCCAAAGCACCAAAAGGCAAGACAAGAAACAATGATTGGAAACTAACCAAGGAAAGAATCAACCTAGAGAGAAATTTCCTGACCGTTAGAACAATTAATCAATGGAACAAATTACCTCCAGAGCAGGGGTGGGTTCTAAATTATTTTTACTACCGGTTCTGTGGGCATGGCTTATATTGTGGGTGTGGCTTGGAGGTCATGTGACTAGGTGGGCGTGGCTAGCTGGTCAGAGTCATTTCTGGAAGGTCCTCATACTTACGACCAGTCCTCGCGCTTACGACCCGACTCATTTGTTTGCTTTTAACACTGATCAGCTGTAGGACGGCCCTTTGAAGCCCCACGGCAAGAGTTTAAACAGTTTTTTTTCCCTCTAGTCATCAGCTGGGACTCAGGAGGCAGCAATAGATTGGGGGTGGGGCCAAATAAAAGGTAAGACTAATGTGGGGGGGTGGGGGGGAGAACCGGTTCGGTGACATCATATCGTCACCGCTACCGGCTCGGCCGAACCGGACCGAACCGGGAGGAACCCACCACTGCTCCAGAGGCTATGGGTGCACCAACACTGGAGCAGAGGTGAAATGCTGCCGGCTCTATCCGGCTTGCAGGAGCCGATAGCGTTGGCGGTGGGTAGTTCAGAGAACCGCCCCCCCCCCAAACTGGGACATCGTCACGTCCCAGTTTTGACCATCTGCGCACGTGCAGAAGGCTTTGCTATGCATGGCATGTGCACATCAGTGAGCCAGTAGGAAAGGTAAGCACATTTCACCCTTGCAGTGGAGGCTTTTAAAAAGACACTGGACAACCATTTGTCTCTTGAAATGTTATAGAGTTCTGTTGCTCGAGCAGCACTTTTTAGAAATTAGAGTAACAGAGTTGGAAGGGACCTTGGAGGTCTTCTAGTCCAACCCCCTGCTTAGGCAGGAAACCCTACACCACTTCAGACAAATGGTTGTCCAATCTCTTCTTAAAAACTTCCAGTGTTGGAGCATTCACAACTTCTGGTGGTAAGTTGTTCCACTGGTTAATTGATCTGTCAGGAAATTTCTTCTTAGTTCTAGGTTGCTTCTCTCCTAGGTTAGTTTCTACCAGGAGTGAAATGTAAAATTTGTTACTACCAGTTCTGTGGGCGTGGCTTGGTGGTGGTGGGGTAATGTGACTGGATGGGCGTGGCCAACTTTTTTTAAAAAAAATAATAATTTCAAAGCATTTTTTCAAATGCATTGAAAAGCCTCTGCCGATCAGGCAACTCAGCTAAGATCATCAGAGAGGCTTTTTAAAAAATGCTTTGAAAAGCCTCTGCCGATCAGGCAACTCAGCTGGGATCGTCAGAGACTTTTCAAAGCATTTTTCTTAACCACCTCTTCGGCCAAGAGGTTGCAGAAAAAAATGCTTTGAAAAGCTTCTGACGATCCCAGCTGAGCCGCGCAATCATCAGAGGCTTTTTTTTTCCTTTTAAAAGCATTTTTTTGTCGGAAGAGGTTGTAGAAAAAATGCTTTTAAAAGTAAAAAAAAAAAAAGCCTCTGATGATCATGCGGCTCAGCTGGGCATGGTGGGGTGGGGGGGAGCGTGCAGGGATTTTTGCTACCGGTTCTTGGAACCACCCGCTGCCATCGCTACCGGATCAAGCGATCCGGTCCGAACTGGGAGCATTTCACCCCTGGTTTCCACCTATTGCTTCTTATCCTGCCTTCAGGTGCTTTGGAGAATAGCTTGACTCCCTCTTCTTTGTGGCAGCCCCTCAGATATTAGAATACTGCTATCATGTCTCCCCTAGTCCTTCTTTTCATTAAACTAGTCATACCCAATTCCAGCAACTGTTCTGTCAGTTTTGGAAGACAATTTTTTTTTTGCTTCTAAACTGCCACATATTTTAGCTGGGGAAGTTGGGAGGGGGTTGTTGCTGGAGTGGTAGAAAGTTAGTCAAGGACTTTTGCCTGCGTCTGATGGAGACTGCCTGAAGATTGTATCTGGTGGAGTGTGAAGAGTTGATTGGTCAATGTGATGAACTTGTGGGCGTGAGGAAGGGCTGTGAACTCTTAGCTGGGTGGGGAAAACCTGAAAGCTTTCAGATTCGGGTTTTCCCAGCTGTGCCAACATGACATCTCTAATAAATTGGAACTTTGAGGAACCTCAGGCCTCAGAGCTTTATTTTGTTGGGGGTGTTCCTTGGAACCCTGACATGTTCTTTATATGTTTTGGGTTTGACTAGACGACCTCTGAGTTCCCTTCCAACTCTATTATTCTATGTTTCTTCTATGTCTAAGGTGTTGTATCTCACTTTAAATTCAAATAGAGGGAAAGGGAATGTCAGAGAGGACATATACTGCTCAAAAAAATTAAAGGGAACACAAGCAGAAGACATCCGAGATCTGAATGAATGAAATAGCCTTATTAAATACTTTGTTCTTTACAATACAGTAGTTTATACGCTGCTCAAACAACTAAAGGGAACACAAAACTACTGTATGTAACGAACAAAGTATTTAATAAGGCTATTTCATTCATTCAGATCTTGGATATTTATTTATTTATTTATTTATTTTAATTTGATTTATATGCCGCCCTTCTCCGGAGACTCAGGGCGGCTTACACTGCGTTAAGCAATAGCCTTCATCCTTTTGTATATTTATACAAAGTCAGCTTATTGCCCCCCACAAACTGGGTCCTCATTTTACCTACCTTAGAAAGGATGGAAGGCTGAGTCGACCTTGAGCCTGGTAGGATTCGAACCTGCAGTAATTGCAGGCAGCTGTGTTAATAACAGGGTGCTTTAAACCACTGTACTACCAAAGCTCCACTGTACTACCAATAATAAATAAATTTATTATTTATTATTTATTTATTATTTATTTATTTTTGTTTGTATGTATGTATGTATGTATGTATGCATGTATGTATGTATGTATTGGACTTATATGCCGCCCTTTCTCCACAAGGACTCAGGGCGGCTCACAGCAATAAAGCAACAAGAAGTCCAGATTAAAATTCAAACGATAAAAGAATCTAAAATTCCCATTAAAACCCCTTCAGTCCAGGTCAGCCTGGTGAAACAACCATGTTTTAAGGTCACGGCGGAAGGAGCGAAGGTCGGGGGACACCCGGAGCTCCAAGGGGAGCTGATTCCAGATGGTAGGTGCGCCTATAGAGAAGGCTCGCTCTCTAGGAGCCATCAGCCGACATTGCTTGGCCGACGGGACCCCAAGTAGGCCCTCTCTGTGTGAGCGCACCGGGCGATGGGGAGCTGTTGCTGGCCGCAGGTGATCCGCCAGATAACCTCGGCCTAAGCTATGTAGGTCTTCTGCTTAGGTCTTCTGCTTGAGTTCCCTTTATTTTTTTGAGCAGTGTATTTTCTTCTTTGGTTTTAGCACATCTGGATTCATCTGTCAGAAATGGTATATGGTCTCCTGCTTGAGGGAGGGGGTTAGACTAGAAGACCTCCAAGGCCCCTTCCAACTCGTTTACTGTGTTATACTGTTATTCAGTGCCACATCTGATTTTTAATTGGAGCCCTTGAAGCACATTCCCAAAAGAGCTAGGAGTCAAGGCAAAATAAAAAACAAAAAAAAAACACCCCACAATGCCCTAAATGGATTAATCCAATTAAGTGGATGCTTCTCCAGCTCAAAATTTATGCCGAGAGTGCTTTGTCAATGGTCCTTCATCACGTTGGGAGAGAGACATCAAGTAGGGTGCCACTTTTCACGTCTTTATGAACGTCTCGATGGAAACGGCAAAGAGGATGTTTTGCAAAGAGGCGAATGGCAGAAAAATTGGGTGGCAGCATGTTTAATCCACCGGAAGGATCTACAGAGCTTTGATAGGTTGGAAGAAGAAGTGGCTTCGAAAGCACCAGGTAAAATTGAGCAGGGAAAACAGGAAAGAGCTTCTCTTCGGAGCGCACGAATGAAATGCACAAGTGGGCAGATAGTGCTCGAGAACAGCCTTCGTAGGTAAAATATATATATATATTTTTAAAAAAGCATTTTTGTGAGACATGGCTGGAAACAAAAAGGGGGACTGCGATTTTTGGATGGAGACTTTCTCTTGGGACCAGGCTGCTTATAACAGCTTCAAATGCTGTGCCCAGTTTTGGGGGCAAACCCTGAAGGAGGCAGATGGCAAAGTTTGAAGTGGTACCAATAAAAAAAAAATGTAAGTCAAGGTTGATGTTGTGACCCGCCAGCGGCCTGTGCGGATCGTGGCTGATCCCGACAACGAGGAGGCTGGTGTGGTGTCATGCCAGCAGCCTGCGCAGCCGGTGCTCACGTCGGACAGCGAGGAGGCCGAAGAGGATGTGGTGCCAGAGGCAGAGACTCAGCCAGGGCCTTCAGACCCTCCAGAGGCTCCTTCCAGTGGAGAGAGCGAAGTGGAGGAGCCTCTCCTCAATGCTCGGGGACACAGGGCTGCCAAAAGGCAGGAGTGGCTACTCAGGAGGAGGAGGTCTCCTTGAGAGTAGGGCTTGAGGATAATTGGCCACTCCCTTAGCCTATTTAAGTCGCATGCAGCTAGTGCTTTCTTGCTAGAAACAATGTCTCATTACTACAGAGCATCTTGGAGAGGGAGCAACTTCTCATATTTGGTTTTCTGGGCTGGTTGCCAACCTTTGTCGGACTTTGTACTTAATAACTTTGATAAGGACCCTTTGCATGGGAAGCCTGCATTCTTGAAAGGGGTTTGTTTGGAATTAAACAGTGTTTGCGAAGCTTGGTGTGTGTCACATTCTTTGGGAATCCGAAGCTGGGGCAGAACAGTTGAACTGTGATGTCCTTGGTGCTCCCTGAGCTTGGTTGTCTTCTTGCAGACATTTCATTACCCAACCAGGTAATGTCCCCAGTGCCAGAAGAGAGTGTGGATTAGAGGAGGAAGAGGAGGAGGAGGAGGAGGAGGATAACTACGGGGTTTTTGGTGACTGTTTTCTTGCAGACATTTCATTACCCAACTAGGTAATGTCCCCAGTGCCAGAAGAGAGTGTGGATTAGAGGAGGAGGAGGAGGAGGAGGAGGAGGAGGAGGATAACTGTGAAGCCCTTGGTGTGCCCTGAGCTTGATTGTCTTCTTGCAGACATTTCATTACCCAACTAGGTAACATCATCAGTGCCAGAAGGGGGCAGGGAAGGAGGAGGAAGAGGAGAAGGACCGTGAGGTCCTTGGCATATCTCTGAGCTTGGTTGCAGACATTTCATTACCCAACTTGGTAACATCATCCGTGCCAGTATGGATTAGAGGAGAAGGAGGACAGTGACTGTGGGGTCCTTTGTGCTCTCTGAGCTTGGTTGTTTTCTTGTAGACATGTCATTGCCCAATTAAGTAACATCCTCAGTGCCAGAAGAAAGTGTGCATTAAAGGAGGAGGAGGAGGAGGAGGAGGAGGAGGAGGAGGAGGAGGAGGAGGAGGAGGAGGAGGAGCCGCCCTTGGTGTTCCCTGAGCTTGGTTGTCCTCTTGCAGTCATTTCATTACCCAACTAGGCAACATCATCAGTGCCAGAAGGGAGTGTGAAGTGTAGGTGACAAAAGAGGCCACTTCTCCTGCCCATTATAGACAACTTCCTCTTGCTTTGTTATGGGGCTTTACCTCCAGGTCATTTTATAGCTCTGTCTTGCTTTCTTCTCTCTCCTTTGCCTCCTGCCGACACTGAATGATTTCAACATGAATGTAAGTACAGACTGAAATGATGTAAGAGGCGATTGGAACTTTATCCAAAAACGGCCTTATTGACTTAGCTTTAAATAGGAGATATTGTTGAAGAAGTTAAAGCTTTATTGATTTGGTCCTCAACTGAAAAGTCTCATTCAAGGGGATTGTTGCCCGCCACTTAAGCGACGTAAGGGCGAAGGGGCTTAAAAGCCCTTGAAAAGGAACAAATGAATCGTGTTTTTATTCGTCCTCCTGCTTTCACAAGCTCGGACTCGGCGTACCTGTTGAAGCAGGCTGTGAGTCAGGAAAACATTCGGGATGACAGATTTTGTTTGTCTCCAAAGCGTCTTTGGCTGCAAAAGACGAACGCAGCTTCACCTCCGGGATTGCGAATTTATTTCAGCTGGGTAAATCAAGACTGCTTTTTCAATCAGTTGCTCTTGTATTTGTGGTTGTTGTTGTTAGTTGCAAAGTCGTGTCCGACCCATCGCAACCCCATGGACAACGTTCCTCCAGGCCTTCCTGTCCTCTACCATCCTCTGGAGTCCATTTAAGCTCACGCCGACTGCTTCAGTGACTCCATCCAGCCACCTCGTTCTCTGTCGTCCCCTTTTTCTTTTGCCCTCCATCGTTCCCAGCATTAGGCTCTTCTCCAGGGAGTCCTTCCTTCTCATTAGGTGGCCAAAGTATTTGAGTTTCCTTTTCAGGATCTGGCCTTCTAAGGAGCAGTCAGGGTTGATCTCCTCTAGGACTGACCGGTTGGATCGCCTTGCAGTCCAAGGGACTCGCAGGAGTCTTCTCCAGCACCAGAGTTCAAAGGCCTCCATTCTTTGGCCTTCTCAGCCTTCCTTATGGTCCAACTTTCACAGCCAGACATTGAAACTGGGAAAACCATAGCCTTGACTATACGCACTTTTGTTGGCAGGGTGATGTCTCTGCTTTTTAGTATGCTGTCTAGATTTTCCATAGCTTTCCTCCCCAGGAGCAAGTGTCTTTTCATTTCTTGGCTGTAGTCCCCATCTGCACTGATCATGGAGCCCAAGAAAATAAAATCTGTCACTACCTCCATTTCTTCCCCATCTATTTGGCAGGATGCTCATGTATAGAATCCATTAGATCCCAGTCTAATGAAGCACAGGCTTCTTCTTAAAATAAACTTAGCTGCCTGGTGAGTGGTGGGCATTACTTACCTTTACTACTAGTTCACAATGGGGCCGTGCACATGCGGGCACTTTGCTTGCATGAGCGCGTTTCTGCGCATGTGCAGAAATTTTCTGATGACATCCAGGTTGGTGGGCAGAGCCTCCCACCAGTTTTACTACTGGTTCTTGCAAACCGGTCCGAACTGGGGGCAACCCACCATTGGTGGTGGGTCAGGAGTGGGGAGTATTTGATTGCCAACCTACAAGGGACGTAGTTGTCAAGTTTCCAAAAGATGCCCTAATTAATTCATGAGCCATGATCCAAACTTCAAAGGAAATATATTCATTTATTAGGAGCACCATTCCGGCAATACTTGGATGCAGTTAGGACTGATCCTACGTAGATTTACGTTCCCCTATGACCCTGTCTCTCCCCTCCTCTCTGGCCATGTCATAAATCACATTCTCCAATTAACCACTTTGGCTGGCTTGAAACCTAACACCCTCCTTCTGATTGTGGTCAGAAAGAATGTATGGAATTCACTTCAGTTCTCCCTCCCTCCTGCTCATGGCAACTTGAAAGCTTTGCAAGTTGACAGTAGTCTTGTTTGTTTGGGGAAAAAAAAGGTGGACATGGAAGAAAGCTAAGGGTTATTAGGATCCAACATATACTTTAATTCAGAGAATTCTCAAAACAATGTACAGTTGCTCAGGATGTTAAGGCAGCAGGCAAGAAACCGGGTGACTGTGAGTTCTAGTCCCATTTTAGACATGAAAGCCAGCTGGTGACTTTGGGCCAATCATTAGCAGTTCTAGTTCGTCTTTAGGCATGAAAGCTGGTTGGGTGACTTTAGGCCAATCACCAGGAGATTGTGAGTTCTAGATTTTCTTAGGCATAGAAGTCAGATGGGTGACTGGAACATCACCAGGAGACTGTGCATTCTAGCCCCATTTTAGGCATAGAAGGCAACTGGGTGACTTTGGGCCAATTCCCAGGAGACTGTGAGTTCTAGTCCCATCTTAGACATGGAAGCCAACTGGGTGACTTTGGGCCAATCACCAGGAGATTGTGAGTTCTAGATTTTCTTAGGCATAGAAGCCAGATGGGTGACTGGAACAATCACCAGGAGACTGTGCGTTCTAGTCCCATCTTAGACATGGAAGCCAACTGGGTGACTTTGGGCCAATCATCAGGAGACTGTGAGTTCTAGTCCCATCTTAGACATGGAAGCCAACTGGGTGACTTTGGGCCAATCATCAGGAGACTGTGAGTTCTAGTCCCATCTTAGACATGAAAATCAGCTGGTGATTTTGGGCCAGTCCCTCTCTCTCAGTCCAGCCTTCCTCGCAGGGTTGTTTTTTGTGGAGAAAATAGGAGGAAGGAGAATATTAGGTCTGTTTGCTGCCTTGAATCACTTATAAAGTAATAAAGATGGGATAAAAAAAAATCTAATAAACAAGACAAATTCTGAAAACAGAACTTTCTCTTTCAGGTTTGATGGAGAAGCAGCTGTAGGTCTTCATCGCTATGTATGATAATCACCGTGAGACTTTTATACTCACAGAGATGGAAAGTCTTACAGATTCTCACAGTGGAAGAGAAGATGGTGAAGCTAAAGGAACTGACCGAGATGGTGAGATTAACTACTGAAATTAACTACCTTAATTCAAGAAATTAAAGAAATGACTTTGCCTACCTCTGTTTCTATGCAGAAATGCATCCAAGAGTATAAATACATATATTTCTCCACTTACAACAGTTCGTTTAGAGACGGTTCAAAGCAGGGGTGAAATGCTCCCGGTTCTGGCCGGATTGCCAGATCCGGTAGCAATGGCGGCGGGTGGTTCGAAGAACTGGTAGCAAAAATCCCTCCCCGCCCCCATGCCCAGCTGAGCCGTGCAATCATCAGAGGCTTTTTTTTAAAAAAAATTTAAAAGCATTTTTTCTACAACCTCTTCGGCTAAAAAAATGCTTTTAAAAGTAAAAAAAAAAAAAAAGCCTCTGAAGATCCCGCGGCTCAGCTGGGATCGTCAGAGGCTTTTAAAAGCATTTTTTCTATAACCTCTTCCGCCGAAGAGGTTGTAGAAAAAATGTTTTTAAAAGAAAAAAAAGCCTCTGACGATCAGGCACCTCAGCTGGGATCGTCAGAGGCTTTTAAAAGCATTTTTTCTACAACCTCTTCGGCCGAAGAGGTTGTAGAAAAAATGGTTTTAAAAGTAAAAAAAAAAAAGTTGGCCAGGCCCACCCAGTCACATTGCCCACCACCAACAAGCCATACCCACAGAACTGGTAGTAACAAATTTTACATTTCACCACTGGTTCAAAGTTACAATGGCACTGAAAAAATGACTTATGCAATGAACAAGGACAGAGATTCTATTTTGCAGCTACTAAGATTGTCGGACGAGCAGGCACAAAAACATCCAGAGAAGTGATTGAAGCCTGGAAACGGGCCCCTCCTCAGTCAACAGGAGTGCTTATTTACCACAAACCTATCAAATACTTTGGAGGCGAGGACTTGGCAGCACAAGGAAACAACAGCCAATCACCAGCCATCAACACACCAATCAGCCAATAGAAAGGCACCACATAAATATAACTTACAGAGCAGCCCAAACCACCTGTTCCAGTTGAGAGAAGTTCCCTGAAGAGTCCGATAGCTCAGAAGAGTAAATTTCTGGTCTCGGTGACCGACCAGATTTGACCTTGATTTATGACCTTTTTTCATACTTACAACCCTTGCAGCATCCCCATGATCAAAATTTTGACCAGATTACCTGATCAAAATTCAGATGTGTGTGTTGGCAGCTGGTTCATATTGATGACCGTTGCAGTGTCACCTGATCCCCATTTGCGACCTTTTGACAAGCAAATGGGGAAGCCGGATTCACTTAACAACCATGTGACTAATTTAACAGCTGCAGTGATTCAGTTCACAATTGTGGCAAGGAAGAAAGGTCTTAAAATTAACAAATGTTTCACTTAGCAACAGAAATGTTGGGCTCAGTTGTGGGCGTAAGTCGAGGACTACCTGTAATAGACTTCTAAAATTTGCCTATAGCTGGCCACTATACAGCTTTGCACATAGTAGTGTAGAAAGAAATATCCTTCTGGGTTCAGCTCCAAGTAGGGAAAAAGACACTGGAAACATGGAGACTGCTTGGAAAGATGGTTTAATGGTGGACAAGATCACATGATTTGAGTTCCTGAACAGAAAAAGGGCCGAGATACAGCGACTCTCCAGGTTTTATGCCCTCTCTGGCTTTGAACTTCCTGGGGCCCAGAAAGTGTATCCTGATTGGTTGTCAGACTCCCAGGGGGTGGGGGGGTCTTAGCTAGCCTTGCTGGCTAATGTAATCTTCCCAGGTGCCATGTGGTGAGTTTCTGTTGCTAGATGGGTCCTATTGTGTTGCAGATGATGGTCCATTGACAAAGATGGGAGGGAATTGAGTTTCTGTTCTGGCCCATTGACAAAGGGTGTGGGCGGGCAAGAAGGTGGGAGCTGCTTCGTCTTTAAAACATGCTTCTCCATTTCTCATCCAGGGAAACATAATATTTTGCCTTTTTAATATTTCCCAAAATATTTCATTTTTCTAGGAAAGGGGTGGGTGCTAACTTCCTACAATAGTGACTACACAGAGTATTAAAAACAATGGTGTGGTTTTGTTTTTGTTTTTTAGAATATACATACATAGACACAGGGATCGTGAATAGTTTGATTTAATCAGCTTTTGAGACCTTGGGAAATCGTTTGACCCCCTCGTCTTTGTAGGGGGGTCAAATATCATGTCTCCCCTAGTCCTTCTTTTCATTAAACTTCTTCTTGTGCCCTATCCGTCATTGGACATTGACAAACATGTTAATGATCCTATTTTTATCAACAGCTGCACGTAAAAGTGCTGCTGAGTTTTGTCCAAACCGCTCCCTTAGATTTTGAAGCCATGATATTCTTCTTCTGCCTGGATCTCGTTTGCCTTCAATCTTTCCCTGGAGGATTAAGTGAAGGATGCCATATTTTTCCGGGTGTCGAATTACATGTCCAAAATATTCTAACTTTCACTTTGTAATGGTTTTGATGATATTGTTGTGGCCCATCAGCGGCTTGTGCAGATTGTAGCTGATTCCGACAGCGAGGAGGCTGGTGTGGTGCTGCGCCAGCAGCCTGTGCAGCTGGCACTCGAGTCGGACAGTGAGGAGGCTGGAGAAGATGTGGTTCCAGAGACGGGGATTCAGCCAGGGCCTTCAGAACCTCCAGAAGCTCCTTTAAGTGAAGAGGACAAAGGGGAGGAGCCTCTTCTTGATGCACGGGCGTGCAGAGCTGCCAAAAGGCAGGAGTGGCTCCTCAGGAGGAGGTCTCCTCAAGAATAAGGCTTGGGGCTAATTGGCCACTCCCTTAGCCTATTTAAGGAGGAACGTCGACTGAAGCAATTTTGTAGGGAACAACTTTAGTTCATTCTCCTTCGCGTCTGGATTCTCTGCAAATTGCTTCTGGGCTTTCTGCCAACCCTAGTAAGACTGTGATTACTTTATCTTTGGTTTCTTGTAGGCTGTTAAGAAAGTTTCTTAACAGCCTTTGTTTGGAAAAAAATTATTTAACTTTTTTATTTAATTTAGTAAACTAAAGTTTGTACAGACTTTGTGTGTGCTGCGTTCTTTGGGGTCCGTAGCTGGGGCAAAACAGATATTGCCTTGGCTTTCCCAGGAGGCTTATCGCCTCCTCATTTCTGATTTTGTCAACCCAAATTATACGTAACAGCCGCCTGTAAATCCACATATTTCAAATGCTTCTAGTCTCTTCAAGTGGCTTTCCGTCAGAGACCAACTCTCCACTCCGTAGAGCAGATGTAGCATCTGACAAGCCTGATTTTCAGTCTTAGGCTGATGTCGTGACTGCGGAAGACGTTTTTCATTTTGAAGAATGCTGTTTGAGCTTTCTCTATCATTGCTTTTACTTCGGTGGTCATGTCCCAGCTTTCGTGTAAATTTTCATTAAACTAGACATACCCAATTCCTGCAACCTTTCTTCATGTTTTAGCCGGATCCTCTTTGTTGCTCTTTTCTGCACTCTTTCCAGAGTCTCAACATCTTTTTTTATATTGTAGTGACCAGAGTTGGATGCAGTATTCTAAGTGTGGTCTTACTAATTACATGACGTTCATCATGGAGGTCATCTAACTTTGTGGTTGCGAGGAGTAAAGAATGTCTTGATGGCACAGAAACAATCATCTCTATTTCCAGTGTCTTTCTTTTTTTTAAATGATCTTTATTAGTAATTTACAAATAAAAAAAAACATATACTATAATTATCAAATCAATGTAAGTTATATATGTATAGACAACACAACACATAAAGACAACTACAAGGAAGGACTAACTGGGAATCGTAACAATCCCCCAGATATCTATTCATAGTTACATCCCGGTAAATCTTTTTGTTCAGATAACATTGACTGTTTTAAATACCAAACACTATCTAATTATAAACAAATATATATTTAATACTATATTATTTACTTTATATTTGTCCTTTTCTTTAGCCATATTTTTTTTTTAATTTGATTTATATGCTGCCCTTCTCCGGAGACTCAGGGCGGCTTACAATGTGCTCAGCAATAGCCTTCATCCTTTTGTATATTTATACAAAGTCAGCTTATTGCCCCCACAAACTGGGTCCTCAATTTACCTACCTTAGAAAGGATGGAAGGCTGAGTCGACCTTGAGCCTGGCGAGATTCGAACCTGCAGTAATTGCAGGCAGCTGGTCTTAATAACCAGCTTAATAACAGGGTGCCTTAGACCACTGTACTACCAAGGCTCTTGGTCATATATACCAGCGTTCCTAGGTACTGTAGTATATGGATTCTTTTTTCTCTCTTAGGATATATGTTAGTTTGTCCAATTCGGCACAATTCAATATCTTATTTATTATAAGTTGATCTGATGGTGTATTTGCATTTTTCCATTGCTGGGCAAGTGCCATCCTTGTTGCTGTTGTAATATGGATGAATAAGTGCCAATCTTGTTTGCCCACGTCTTTTAGTTTAATTCCAAGTAAGTAAGAATCTGGAATTAGAGGGAAGCTTGCACCTGTTATCTCGTTCAACCATTTTTGAATCTTTTCCCAAAACTTCCTAATCTGAGGGCAGGTCCACCTCTGGTGAAAAAAAGTACCCCTGGCCGAATTACACTTCCAACATTTGTCCAATGATCCAGGGAACATTTTAGCTATCCTAGCTGGCGGGAGGTACCACCTATAAATCATTTTATAAAAGTTCTCTTTAAATGCCATTGATAATGTCAATTTCATTGATCTATTCCATATTCCAGTTTCTTGAGTAGGCCAGCTAAATGTTTCTACAAAGGTTTACCAAACATGCGAATCAGAGAAGAGACTAGGGATGGATTTGGGATGGATTGCTTAGCGAAAACACCAACTCAGCAAGTAGTGGCCGTAGAAAATTGAAAATGCTACACTAGGAATTATTGGCAAAGCACTGAACATAAATCTGCCACTTCTCCACTGTAAATGCCTTCCGAGAAATAGATGGCCCAGCTACTTTGGGATTACTGGTTATGATTTATGTTACTTATGGATTTTGCTCGCGGACTTATGATGAATCGCTCACTTTTCAATTAAAGTTTCAAGACTGAGTTAACCGCCACCACCAAACCTAGAATTTAAGCATAAAAACCACCCGTCTATATAAGTCACTCTGAACCATACTGAAAACGGCATCCAGGAACTGTGCAAAAGATCCAGAGTTTGTCCCACCTTTACAAACTTAGCCATGTTTATAATGCTAATCCTGCATTGGGATCACTTTTAATGATAAACGTCTGTGAAGATTCTGTTCTCTTTGAATGATGAAGAACAGCAGGATTAAGTTTTAGAAATCTTACACCCCTGTTTTCCCCAAAATAAGACCTACCCCAAAAATAAGACCTAGCATATTTAACCTTTGTGCCTAATATAAGCCCTTATCCCAAAATATGCCCTACTTGGCTTAGGCCTGGGGTACTTGGCGGACCATCTGTGGCCAGTGACAGTTCCCCATCGCCCGGTGCGTTCCCACAGGGAGGGCCTCCTTGGGGTGCTGTCGGCCAGACAATGTCAGTTGGCGACCCCTACGGAGCGGGCCTTCTCTGTGGGCACACCTATCCTGTGGAATCAGCTCCCCCTGGGGCTCCGGGTGGACCCTGACCTTCACTCTTTCCGCCGTGGCCTTAAAACATGGCTATTCCGCCTGGCCGGCTTGGACTGAAGGGGTTTTAGAGAGGATTTTAATGGTTTTTATAGTTTTATTGCGTTTTTTTTTAAAAAAAAATTGAACTTTGTGTGTTTTATTGTTGTGAGTCCTTTCGGAGATAGGGCGGCATATAAGTCCAAATAATAAATAAATAATAAATAAATAAACTTAAGAGCCTGCACAGCCGGCTGGCCACCCCACCCCGTCTGGTTGTTCACAGTGCCGTAGCCACGAGGCAAGGTGGGGTGGTGGTGGAGCTGCCCCACGCACTCTGCACTGGCTTACCTCAGGGCCCCCCGTAGCCAGGCCATTCAGGCCCTGACATTTGCCTTGCGGTGGCAGCACTGGCAGCCATGTTCAATAGGAGCCTATGTGGCCACCAGCCCACTTCTGCTTGCACACAGCCACAATGGAGCAGGAGGCTGAGCAGTGTGCTGGTGCCACAGCCACAACCACAAGGCAGGAGTTGTTGTGACCTAGGCCCAAGTAATTTTTGCCAGACACAATCAGTCCTAAACAAACATATCTTATTAGAACAGCTGAGAATTACTTCATTCTCAGCTTAGTCCAAATTAAGTCCAAAGCAAATCCTTCATAAACAGTCCTTCGGCCTTATCACCAACCTCTGTCTTCTTTGGCACCCTGCCAAAGGCTTTTCTTGGCAAAGCCCCACGAAGTTCAGAAACAAGAGTTGCTGCTGTTTTAAGCCTTATGGGAGGGGCCAATCATCTCCTGGCCTTACTCCCGAGTCGTCCTTTTTGCTTTAGCTGCTCTTGCCTTCTGGCAACTCTTCTCATGCGTGCACTAGGAACAGGCTCCTCCTGTTCCTCTGCCTCTCTGCTAGCCGCCTCTGGAGGCTCCAGAGTCCGTGCATCGCTCCCAGATGGCCCTGGCCCCATCTCTGCCTCTAACGCAGAGCCCTCATCCGGGCCTTCCCCAGCCTCCAGGACTGGCCATTGCCCTCCCCAGCCTCCTCACTGTTTGATTCTGCTGCCAGCTCCGCAGACTGCTGGCGGACCACACTAGTCGGTGCGTGGATGGCCTGGCTACAGGATGCTGAGGTAAGCCAGTGCGGGGTATGTGGGGCAGCTCAAACCCCCACCTGACCTCGTGGCTGCAGCACTGGTGCATCGCTCGGCCTCCTGCTCTATTGTGGCCACGAGCAAACAAAAGTGGGCCATCGACCACGTGGGGTCCTGCTGGATGGGGATGTGGAGCTGCCACAGCAAAGTGAGGCAGGTATCGGAGCATGGGTAGTCTGGCTGCGGGGGCCTGAGGTAAACTGGTGCAGGGCATGTGGGGCAGCTCCACCCCTCCTCACGGTAGCGGCACTGGCACACCACAAGGCCTCCTGCCCTGCCAGGAGCAAGCAGAAGTGGGCCTCCCAAACATGGGGAAAAAAATAAGACACCCCCTGAAAATAAACCCTAGTGCTTATTTTGAGACCCAGAAGAAAATAAGACCCAGTCTTATTTTCAGGGAAACATGGTACATTTACAGAGTGAATATAGTGAGTGAGTTGGGCAGGAGGCTAAAACATAGGAAGAATAACAATTACAGGAATTGGGTATGTCTAGTTTAATATTTTTACACTGCCTCTATTCTGAGCTCGTGAGAGCTGAGGTCTAAACCATTTTAAGAAAATATATATCTGGACTGGAACATTTTATTAACAGTCTGCAAGGGACTGAATCCTCTGGATTTTGAGTCTGTCTTGCAATGTGTTAGCGATTCCCTCAGCTTGGCGTTTGCAAATTTGATCAGCTTCCCTTCTAATTACTCATCTAGATAATTGATGAAGTTGTTGAAGAGTGCTGGCCCCAATACAGAACCCTGAGCTACCCCATTGCATGTTGATGTAGTTCTATTCCATCTCAGGTAGATGATTTTCTTAATCATATGTAGGTGTCACAAGGTGGGCAGCTCTGAGCAATTTCCGGAACATTCTTCTCTCTGAAGACAATGTCTGTCCAAATTACTTCGACCTTTTGATATCTACTTAGGAAGCACAAAGCTCTGATCTTCGCAGGATATTTTCTTTGTCTCTTGTCATATACCGTCTAGAAATACCCGTCTTCTTACAGGTAGTCTTCAACTTATGGCCACAATTGAGCCCAACATTTCTGTTGTGAAGCGAGATAGTAGTTTAGCAGTAGTTTTGTCCCATTTTACAACCTTTCTTGCTATAGTTGTTAAGTGAATCACTGCAGTTGTTAAATTAAGCTAGTGCTTCAGAGACGGAGCAGAAGCAATGAAAAGAACTAGTTTGAAACCATATTTCAACTAAACAGAACACAACAGAACACAATCTGGATTGAGGGCCAGAACAGAACAGAAAAGAACAACAGAACTGGAAGGGACTGTTCTGTCCCCCTTCCTCACACAGGCAAACGTAATACCAAGCACGCCTGCCAATATTTTATTAGGTAAACAGATTAGAATTCTTGGCAGACCAAGGTTTTGGCAGCAAACGTCCGAATGCCTGCCAAAACCGTTTTCACTCCCATAAAGCAGAAGAGGACTTATCTTCAATCCACGAGACAAGAGTTCAGTCAATGTTCAGTCCAAAATATATCCAAGCCGAATTTCAGAGATCACAATGTGACTTTCAGGGTTTAACTTTGTCCGTCACAAAGCCTGAAGAGCAATCCCACCCACTTTTATTCCTGGTGGGGTGTGGCTCCGTGATTCAGCTCAATCTCTGGCCCTCCCACGCCTCTTCTGTTGCTGCGCACGCTTCTCCCTCCGACGCTGCCTGGGATCAAGCCAGGATTCATCATCCTCACTCCCTATCAATTGGTGCTCCGATATGCCTTCCTCCTGGCACATCCCAGGCTGTTCCTCCTGGCCTTCGGATGGAACCTGAGGCATTGCCAGAGAGGAGGGTCCTGGTCCTGGAGAGGGAGGCCTTCAGTTCCTCCCCATCACCTTCTGAGTCCTCTTCCTCTGTTAGGACAGGCTCGGGAGTCGGGGTCACAACAGGGACCTTGATGGTCTTCTAGTTCTGCCCCCTGCTCAAGCAGGAGACCCGAATGCCGAACAGGTACGTGCTTCGCACACTTCACGTATGAGATCCACGCTAATGCGCAGCTCCTCCCCATGCGCTGCGTGTGCAACTGTACCAACTGCGCATGCCCGCAACTTTTGCGCACATCCCCACCGTGCGCTGCGCACGCAACCACACCATCAGCGGATGCACACAGCTTTTGCACTTGTCCCCACCATGAGCTGTGCGCGCAATCACACATTCTGCACATGCACATGGTTTTCATGCGCACAATGCACGCGTGTGAATGCCATCTGCGTATGCACACAGTTGGCACACCAGTACTTTCGCACAGATGCATAAATGCGCCTGCAGGTGTAGGAGAGCTCCGAAGACCAGCTGGGTCCCCTGAATTGCACGCATGTGTACCAGAGGCCCGAACACCAGCTGGGGTGTGCGCGCATGCGCAGCTGCTGGTGAGTTGGGCGACACCTTACGTGTCCGGAAAAATGGCTCTGCGTGCTTCTTCTGGCACATGTGCCATAGGTTCGCCATTATGGCCCTATACCATGTCAGACAAGTGACTGTCCAGTCTCTTCTTAAAAACCTCCAGTGATGAAGCACCCACAACATCTGAAGTCAAGTTGTTCCACTGCTTAATTGTCCTCACTATCAGGAAACTTCTCAATTCCAGGTTGCTTCTCTCCTTGATTAGTTTCCATCCATTGTTTCTTATCCTGCCTTCTGGTGCTTCTGGAGAATAGCTTGACCCCCTCTTTTTTTGTGGCAGCCTCTCAAATAGTGGAAGACTGCTATCATGTCCCAGCTAGTCCTTCTTCTCTCTTGACTAGCCAAAGCCAAATCCTGCAATCGTATGTCCTTCATATGTTTTTGTTTCCAGATCTTTAATCCAGGGGTGAAATGCTCCCGGTTCGGACCGGATCGCCCAATCCGGTAGCGATGATGGCGGGTGGTTCGGAGAACCGGTAGCAAAAATCCCTGCCCCCGCCCCCGCATGCCCAGCTCAGCTGCACGATCATCAGAGGCTTTTTTTTCTTTTTAACTTTTAAAAGCATTTTTTCTACAACCTCTTCCGACAAAAAAATGCTTTTAAAAGTTAAAAAGAAAAAGCCTCTGATGATCACGCGGCTCAGCTGGGATCGTCAGAGGCTTTTCAAAGCATTTTCTCCTGCAACCTCTTGGCCGAAGAGGATATGACCCGCCGAAGACAATAATCCAGCCCATGCTGCCACGCCAACATTACCCCACCTACCCACTGGCCCCCACCCACCTTCTGGAGGCCGGGGAGGCTAAAAATGGGACATGCGGAGGCCTCTGGGCTGCAGAGAGGTACTGGAGGCCAGGGAGGCCAAAAATGGGCCCGTTTTTTACCTCCCCAGCCGAGAGAGAGAGGGGGGGAGGGAGAGAGAGAGAGAGAGGGAGATGGAGGAAGGGAGGGAGAGAGAGAGAGAGAGAGAGAGGGAGGGAGGGAGATGGAGGAAGGGAGGAGGGAGAGAGAGAGAGGGGGGAGGAGGGAGGGAGAGAGAGAGAGAGGGAGGGTGGGAGGAGGGAGAGAGAGAGGGGGGGGAGGGAGAGAGAGAGAGAGAGGGAGATGGAGGAAGGGAGGGAGAGAGAGAGAGAGAGAGGGAGGGAGGGAGATGGAGGAAGGGAGGAGGGAGAGAGAGGGGGGGGAGGAGGGAGGGAGAGAGAGAGAGAGGGAGGGCGGGAGGAGAGAGAGAGAGAGAGAGGGAGAGGGAGATGGAGGAAGGGAGGAGGGAGAGAGAGAGAGAGGAGGGAGGGAGAGAGAGAGAGAGAGAGGGAGGGCGGGAGGAGGGAGAGAGAGAGAGAGAGAGAGGGAGGGAGGGCGGGAGGAGAGAGAGAGAGAGAGAGGGAGGGAGATGGAGAAAGGGAGGAGGGAGAGAGAGAGAGGGAGGGCGGGAGGAGGGAGAGGGAGAGAGAGAGAGAGGGAGGGCGGGAGGAGAGAGAGAGAGAGAGAGGGAGGGAGATGGAGGAAGGGAGGAGGGAGAGAGAGAGAGAGAGGGAGGAGGGAGGGAGAGAGAGAGAGAGAGAGAGAGGGAGGGCGGGAGGAGGGGGAGAGAGAGAGACATACATGCACACAGACACACAGACACACACACATACGTACACACACAAACAGAAGTCCCTCATACACACCCCAAGGCAGCCACATCCCTTCACTATCCTGCTTTCCACCCTCAGGAGCATAACAAATTAAAGTTTAATTTGTGTGTATTGTTCGGATTGCTAAATTGGCCACGCCCACCCAGCTACATGGCCATCTAGCCACGCCCACCCAGCTGGTCTGACCCCCGAACAGTCTGAGGGACCGTGAATTGGCCCCCTGTTTAAAACATTTGAGGACCCCTGGCACTAGAGACATACCCAGTTTCCTCCATCGTTGATCACATAAATGCACTGCGATGTTTATTTGCCACTAAACAGTAATTAGGAAAGGAAGCAAATCATTTGCTTCTGATTATGGCAATTAAAAATCCAAAAGTCCAAGACTTTTCAATGCATCTTTTGATAAAATTGTTCTAAGAGGGAAAGTGCCAAGATTAACATTTATTGAAAACCCAAATCTAATGATATCAATGAAAGAATTAAAGGCATGATAGTTTGGGGGTGGGGGGACTATAATTTCCCTCTTCCCAAGGATATGTCTAGATAGGAAATAGAACTATTCTTTCAGACAATTCAAAGAAAATTCTGAAGCTGACAGTCAACTTAAATTAGGGTTTCTTGCAAACTAATTATAAATCGAATTCTATTGTTTCATCCACATCTTCTAAAGATCCGAAAAGACCTCATTGTTCTCTTTGCACAAAAGCTGTCAAACCACGAAGTTGCAATACTTCCCGGGTGCAAATGTTAATGAATCCGTTTGTTTGTTTTTTAATTGCTTTTTTTTTTCCCCTCCTCCTTTCGGTTTTGTTAGGGGAGTGAGTCAGCACTGAGCCTCGAGTTCAGCTCGCTCTTCGCAAGACATGTGTTTTTTCTTGCACGGATTATTTGCTTTTTATTGCCTTTCCCGCCTTGCAATCTCAGGGGAAATCTTGGCAGTCCACTGAGTGCGTTCAAAAAAGGTCAAAAAGATAGCCACAAAACACAGCTTGGTTTTAATGTGGCCTTTTTTTTTTAAGCCTGGCATCCTAACTCAGAAAGGAAGTAATTGAGGCATTTAATGGTCTGTAAAGAAGAGAATGAAGCTTGAATTTTACAGCAAATAGGGGCCACCTGAAATCAGAGGTCAGAAAAACCCTAAAGTTAGATCTTCCTTTTCCATCTGTTCTCCAACTAAATCATAACTTGGTGTCTTTCCAATGGTAGAACGATTTGGCAACTCCCAAATCTCAACCAACAAATGCTCTGTCTTACACATTGGCAAAAAAAAAAAAAAAAAAAAATCAGAACACCAAACACAAGCTGGGTGGATATGACCTTGTAGACGACCTTCACTCTGTCAAGGACCTAGGAGTATTCATCTCAAATGATCTAAGTGCCAGAGCTCACTGTAACAGCATTGCCAAAAAGGCATTAAGAGTTGTAAACCTAATCTTGCGAAGCTTCTTCTCTGGTAACATTGTACTGCAAACTAGGGCATACAAAACCTTTGCTAGACCAATTCTTGAATATAGCTCATCTGTCTGGAATCCGCACTGTATATCGGACATTATATGTTCTTGACAGACTTGAACATTGGGCGCTATCTAACAAAATGAAATTCAACAGTGAAAAAAAGCAAGGTTCTACATTTAGGGGAAAAAAACAAAATGTACAGCATATGTGGTACCTTGCTCAATAGTAATAACTGTGAGAGGGATCTTGGAGTCCTAGTGGACAACCATTTAGATTTGAGCCAGCAGTGTGCAGCCAAAAAAGTCAACACAGTTCTGGGCTGCATTAACAGAGGGGTTGAATCAAGATGAAGTGTTAATACCACTTTACAATGCCTTGGTAAGGCCAGACTTGGAATACTGCATTCAGTTTTGGTCGCCACGATGTAAAAAAGATGTTTAGACTCTAGAAAGAGTGCAGAGAAGAGCAACAAAAATGATTAGGGGACTGGAGGCTAAAGCATATGAAGAACAGTTGCAGGAACTGGGTATGTCTAGTTTAATGAAAAGAAGGACTAGGGGAGACATGATAGCAGTCTTCCAATATCTCAGGGGCTGCCACAAGGAAGAGGGAGTCAAACTATTCTCCAAAGCAGGATAAGAAGCAATGGGTGGAAATTAATCAAGGAGAGAAGCAACTTAGAACTAAGGAGAAATTTCCTGACAGTCAGAACAATTAATCAGTGGAACAACTTGCCTGCAGAAGTTGTGAATGCTCTAACACTGGAAGCTTTTTTAAGAAGATGTTGGATAACCATTTGTCTGAAGTGGTGTAGGGTTTCCTGTCTGGGCAGGGGGTTGGGCTAGAAGACCTCCAAGGTCCCTTCCAACTTGGTTATTCTGTTAAAATAATAGACTCAGTGGTGCAGTAATCCAGTGAACGAAAGCTATTTCTTTGCAGGCTGTAAAAATTCCATTTTTTGCCTTGTTTCACACAGGAAGAAGTCCATTGCAAATTGTTTAAAACAAAATTCTAATGCAAAGAACTCTTAATAGAACATCTGAACCATACATTCATGAGCTCAAGCGCCCAGAATGATGAGGTCCTCTGTGTCTAAGACCTATCATAATTAATGTTAATTAAAAGCATTTATGGGGGATGATGACCAATGTTTAATTAAACATTACGGTGGCTGGGTTCAGATAGAGCCTGAGTTAATATACCATGTTCATATTACATGCTGTTCTAACCCACAAATGTGCAATATTACTAAATGATGTTATGGCCCACTACGTACAATTGGCTAAGGCTATTTTATCTATTTATGTGTTTATTGGATTTTTATCCTGCCCTAACCCTAGAACTCACAGTCTCCTGGTGATTGGCCCAAAGTTCCCCAGTCAGCTTTCATGCCTAAGGCAGGACTAGAACTCACAATCTCCTGGTGATTGGCCCAAAGTTCCCCAGTCAGCTTTCATGCCTAAAACGGGACTAGAACTCACAGTCTCCTGGTGATTGGCCCAAAGTTCCCCAGTCAGCTTTCATGCCTAAAACGGGACTAGAACTCACAGTCTCCTGGTGATTGGCCCAAAGTTCCCCAGTCAGCTTTCATGCCTAAAACGGGACTAGAACTCACAGTCTCCTGGTGATTGGCCCAAAGCTACCCAGTCAGCTTTCATGCCTAAAACGGGACTAGAACTCACAGTCTCCTGGTGATTGGCCCAAAGCTACCCAGTCAGCTTTCATGCCTAAAGCGGGACTAGAACTCACAGTCTCCTGGTGATTGGCCCAAAGCTACCCAGTCAGCTTTCATGCCTAAGGCGGGACTAGAACTCACAGTCTCCTGGTGATTGGCCCAAAGCTACCCAGTCAGCTTTCATGCCTAAGACGGGACTAGAACTCATAGTCTCCTGGTGATTGGCCCAAAGTTCTCCAGCTGCCTTTCATGTCTAAGGCAGGACTAGAACTCACAGTCTCCTGGTTACTTACTTACTTACTTACTTACTTACTTACTTACTTACTTATTTATTTATTTATTTATTTATTTATTTATTTATTTATTTATTTATTTATTTATTTCATGTATTTATATGCCGCCCTTCTCCAGAAGGACTCAGGGCGGCGAACACAAGTTAAAAACATGTACAACAAAAACCCATTTTAAACCAAATGAACTAATAAATAATAAATAATAAAACCCAGAATCAGAGTCAGCCTATTTGCTTGAACAGCCAAGTCTTCAGGTCCCGACGGAAGGAGCGGAGATCAGGAGCCATCCGGAGCTCAGTAGGCAACTCATTCCAGAGGGTGGGAGCACCCACAGAGAACGCCCTACCCCTGGGCATAGCAAGGTGACATTGGCTCACCGTCGGAACCCTGAGGAGAACAGCCCTATGTGAGCGAACAGGACGGTGAGAGGCAGGCAGGAGAAGGTCCTGCAAATATCCCGGACCTAAGTCATGTAGGGCCTTATAGGTGAGAACTAGCACCTTGAAGCGGACCCGGAGAACCACTGGTAACCCAAAAAAAACTTTGATTGGCCCAAAGCTACCCAGTCAGCTTTCATGCCTAAGGCAGGACTAGAACTCACAGTCTCCTGGTGATTGGCCCAAAGCTACCCAGTCAGCTTTCATGCCCAAAGCAGAATTAGATTGTAGGAACTGGATATATGTAGTTTAATGGAAAGAGGGATTAGCGGTGTCATTTTATTTATTTATTTATTATATTTCTATACCGCCTTTCTCCCGTAGGACTCAAGGCGGTGTACAGTCAAGAAAAATATAGACACACAAATATCATAAAATTGCCAATTAAAATTATTACTTAGTTTGGTCTAAGTAATAAGTCATTTCTTCCAATATCTCGGGGGCTGCCACAAAGAAGAGGCTGCCAACTTATTCTTCAGAGCACCTGAAGGCAGGACAAGAATCAATGGATGGAATCTAATCAAGGGGAGAAGCAGAGGTGGGTTTCAGCAGGTCCTGAGCAGTTCTGGAGAACCGGTAGCGGAAATTTTGAGTAGTTCGGAGAACTGGTAAATACCACCTCCGACTGGCCCCGCCCCCATCTATTCTCTGCCTCCCGAGTCTCAGCTGATCGGGAGGAAATGGGGATTTTACACTAACCTTCCCCCGCCACGCCCACCAAGCCACGCCCACCAAGCCACGCCCACAGAACAGGTAGTAAAAAAAATTGAAGCCCACCACTAGTGAGAAGCAACTTAGAACTAAGGAGAAATTTCCTGACAGTGAGAACAATTGATCAGTGGAACAGCTTCCCTCCAAGTTGTAGGTGCTCCATCACTGTCGGTTTTTAAGAAGAGACTGGACAGTAACTTGTCTGAAATGGTGTAGCGTTTCCTGCCTAAGCAAGGGTTGGACTAGAAGACCTCCAAGGTCCCTTCCAACTGTGTATGATTTTGTATTCCCTATTCTAAACTGGGTTTAGGCCAGGGATGGGTTCTAAATTTTTTTACTACTGGTTCTGTGGGCGTGGCTTATTTTGTGGGTGTGGCTTGGAGGTCATGTGACTAGGTGGGCGTGGCTAGCTGGTCAGAGTCATTTCTGGAAGGTCCTCGCACTTACGACCAGTCCTCGCACTTACGACCCAACTCATTTGTTTGCTTTTAACACTGATCAGCTGTAGGGCGGCCCTTTGAAGCAAGAGTTTAAACAGCTTTTTTCCCTCTAGTCATCAGCTGGGACCCAGGAGGCAGCAATAGATTGGGGGTGGGACCAAATAAAAGGTAAGAATAACGTGGGGGGATCGGGGGGTGGGGGGGGAGAACCGGTTTGGTGACGTCATATCGTCCCGCTACCGGCTCGGCCGAACCGGACCGGACCAGGAGGAACCCACCACTGGTTTAGGCTGAAGGTATCCACAGGTGGACCTCGGCATGCAACCCATTCATTTAGTGACTATTTGAAGTTACAGCCGCATACTTTTCTCATACTTACGACTTCATGATGATCAATATTTGGGTGCTTGGCAATTGGCATCTGTGACAATTGCACTGTCCCGGGTCATGTGATCACCATTGGTAACCTTTCCAGATAGCTTCCGTCAAGCAAAGTCAATGCGGGAAGCCAGATTTGCTTCACGACCACATGATCCGTTTAACAACTATGTCCCAAAATGAACTAAAATGAGCCAAAACTCACTTTTAAAAAAAAAAATTGATTTATATGCCGCCCTTCTCCGGAGACTCAGGGCAGCTTACAATGCGTTAAGCAATAGCCTTCATACTTTTGTATATTTATACAAAGTCAGCTTATTGCCCCCACAAACTGGGTCCTCAATTTACCTACCTTAGAAAGGATGGAAGGCTGAGTCACCCTTGAGCCTGGTGAGATTTGAACTTGCAATAATTGCAGGCAGCTGATGTTAATAACAGTGTTTTAGTCTGCTGCGCTACCAGGGCTTCCATTGCCGAGCAAGACAATTGTCTTGCTCGGCAATGGAATCATAATTCAAGGACTATCTGTACTGGCATTTTTCTAACTGGGAAAAATTACCTGACAACATTTTTCTATTAATGAATGTTTTTGAAGTTGTTTGGAAAAACCTTTGGCATCTCTGAAATAGGAAGGTGGTTTTGGCAGAGATGGGGTCCATCTGCCTCTAATTGCATTTCCACGAGTTTCCAGGAATATAATGGGACGTTGATTAAAACCAAATGGCAATTATCAGTCTCACAAATTCAGGCAGATTTTATGATGGATGAATAGAAAAACCTGGTTGGAAGCTCCTTTGATTTACTGGAAACTCCTTCCAGGTGCGTTAGTGAGCATAGCCAAGCAGGGAAATCTTTCAAAATTGTCAGCTGTTCAGCAGCCATTTTCCTCTGCCAAACACATCGTTCCCAGTAAGGAAAAAAAGACTATTTTTGACTCTCTCAAATTAGAGACTTGCTACCCAAAAAAAAATGACTGCTATTGTTGTGACTCCGACTCCCGAGCCTGTCCTCATGGAGGAAGAGGACTCAGAAGGTGAGGGCGAGGAACTGACAAGTCCTCCCTCTCCAGGACCCTCCTCTCTGGCAATGCCTCAGGTTCCATCCGAAGGCCAGGAGGAACAGCCTGGGATAGGCCAGGAGGAAGGCATTTCAGAGCACCCATTGATAGAGAGTGATAAGGATGAATCCTGGCTTGATCCCAGGTAGCGTCAGAGGGAGAAGCGTGCGCAAGAAAGGAAGACGTGTGGGAGGGCCAGGGATTGAGCTGAGTCACTGAGCCACGTCCCACAAGGGATAAAAGGGGGCGTGATTGCTCGGCAGGCTTTGTGACGGACAAAAGTTTAAACTCTAAAGAGTCATATCGTGAATCCTGCACTTCGGCTCATATATATTTTGGACTAAACTCTTGTGGATAATTTGTCACTCTGGAAACGGACTGCAGATAAGGCTTCTCCTGCTTTTTGGGAGTACTAATTGGACTGGGCAGGCGTTTTACAGTTAGCTGCCGGAACTCTCGTCTGCCAGGAATTCTGGTCTGTTTATACAATAAATTATTGGCAGGCATGTTTGATACTGCATTTGTCTGTGTGAGGACGGGGGACAGAACAGCTACCATAAATGCTTTGGCATTTTCTGTCCCTGCCATGGTGCTATTTATTGGAGGTTTGATTGAGGTCTCGTGATTTATACATCACTGCTCATGAACCACACGGTAGGAATTAGAAATTTCACACGCACCAGGAAGACCATTGCATTAATGGGGTTGGACTAGAAGACCTCCAAGGTCCCTTCCAGCCCTATGATTCTATGACTCTTTTGAAAGCTAAACCTCCGTTTATATTTCTATGGAGATGCTCAGTCATCCAGGTCATAGTTCTTTGGAGTTGAAGAAACGTCTTGGATGAGAAGTGAAATGTCTTCAAAGAAAAACCAGAAAGTCCAGTTGCCTCTTGAAAAAAGCACCTTTGGGACACCCATTTATATAATTATTGTATTTAAGGCAGGCTAATATCCAGTATATCCAGGGAAAACCTTATTAGTTAGCATTGTTTAGGTCTGGAAGCTCCATCCTGAGTATATATCATGTCTGCTTTTTATGTTTGAACATAATATGTTCAGATACAGTTTTCATCTGACGTTTAAGCATCTATCTGGAACCAATAATCAATAGGCATCAATCTGCCCAATTTTTCTTGTTCTCCTCATCCCCATCTCCCATATCTACAGCAATGGCTGGTAGCGAACTGGAATACCCAATTCTTAAGAGCTGCAAAAAAGAAAATCCATTTCCATCTCTGTTTGGGCACAATGGACATTTCACTCAAGAAGAAAGAAAGAAAAACTCAACTCATCACCTAGTTCGCCTGTCATGTCTAAGGCAGGACTAGAACTCACCGGCTCCTGGTGATCAGCCCCAAGTTACCTAGTTGGCTTTCATGCCTAAGGCAGAATTAGAACTCCCAGGTTCCTGATCATCAGTCCCAAGTTACCTAGCTGGCTTTCATGCCTAAAGCAGAGCTAGAACTCCCAGGCTCCTGATCATTAGCTCCAAGTTACCTAGCTGGCTTTCATGCCTAAAGCAGAGCTAGAACTCCCAGGCTCCTGATCATCAGCCCTAAATTACCTAGCTGGCTTTCATGCCTAAAGCAGAACTAGAACTCCCAGGCTCTGATCATCAGCCCTAAATTACCTAGCTGGCTTTCATGCCTAAAGCAGAACTAGAACTCCCAGGCTCCTGATCATCAGCCCTAAATTACCTAATTGGCTTTCATGCCTAAAGCAGTACTAGAACTCCCAGGCTTCTGATCATCAGCCCTAAGTTACCTAATTGATTTTCATGCCTAAAGCAGAACTAGAACTCCCAGGCTCTGATCATCAACCCTAAGTCACCCACCTCTGTTTCATGCTGAACAACCGACACGGACTCGCTTAAGCAAAGCAAAGTCCTAGCCAAAATAACAGAGTTGGAAGGGACCTTGGAGGTCTTCTAGTCTAACCCCACTGCTCTAACAGGAGACTTTATATCATTTCAGATGAGTGGTTGTCCAATGTCTTCTTGAAAACCTCCAATGATGGAGCACCCAAAACGCCAGGAGACAAGTTGTTCTACCAATTAACTGTTTTCACTGCCAGGAAATTTCTCCTTATTATTATTATTTTATTATTATTATTATTATTATTTATTAGATTTCTATACCGCCCTACTCCCGAAGGACTCAGGGCGGTGCACAGCCAAACAATAAAAACACATACAATACAAAATTTAAAAAATAGAATAAAATCAAATTAAATAATTTTGGCCCCGACAAATTTACATCTGGGGATTCAAGTCTTGGTGGAGTGGGTCTATAGCGGCTGTCTCATCTCCGGCTTTTTGGACGATCGTGGTTGACCAGCCCCCGTGAGAGGAGGGCTGGGTCACCCTTTGCCGGACCGAAACAGCATTTTACTCCCGCCATTGCCGTGAGAGGGCACTGAGGTCTCACATGCTCCACTGGAACTCTATTGAAGCCTGGCATTTCACTCCTTCTGACTGTGATAACATCAAATTGGCCCCTGGTTATTGGCCATGGACTATCACCTCCCTTTGATGTTTGATGTACTCGGTGAATGACCTTCGTGCCCTGCGAGACTCCCCCCTCTCGCAGGTCTGGCCCTCTTCGTTATCGAGGGCCTATCTTGATGACGGGCGTTGGAGCCCCGAGAGATGGCATGCGGCTAAGAAGAGTTTGAGGGGTTTTTTAAGTGGGTTTTTTAGTGAGTTTTTAACAAAAATTTTAAGGGGTTCGGGGGGGATTAGGGTGGGTTCTGGGGGAAATCCACCGGGTTCAAGACCAGCCTTAGCGAAGGGCTGCGACATTAGGGACGTAGAACCGGAGGTCGGGGAGGGGGTTGGAGTTCGATTTGAAGAGGGCTGTTCCATCAGCACAGTGAGTGGGAGGGGCAGATATGGCGGAAGCTGGGGACCACATCATGTGCGGGGAATGCGCACTCGCTATCTTAGAGCGATTGCGCATTCCGGTCCCCAATGCTCTTCTTGTTCCCCAGGTTGTCCAGATTCTCAGGGCCAGAGCCTCCGGCTGATGTTGTGCAACGCCAGGTCCGTTGTTAATAAAGCCCCCCTCATTCACGATCTTATTCAGGAGGGGGAGGCGGACCTGGCGGGTATTACGGAGACCTGGTTGGGCCAGGAGGGGGGAGTGCCCCTCGTGGATATATGCCCACCAGGCTTCCGTGCATTTCATCAGCCGAGGGCTCAGGGCAGGGGCGGGGGGGTGGCGGTTATTATAAAGGAAGGTCTGGATCCAAGGGAGACCACTGTTCCACAGATAGCCGGATGTGAGTCCCTCTTTGTGAAGTGGGGTCGTGGAGTACAGATGGGCCTGTTGGTCACGTACCTGGCTCCCTGCCACGTGGCAACGGCCCTGCCCGAGCTCCTTAACGTTATAGCCGAGGTGGCGGTGGGCACCCCCAGAATTGCCATCATGGGGGATTTCAACCTGCCATCTATCGGTGAAACGTCTGAGGTGGCTCGAGAGTTCATGGCTTCCATGACGGCCATGGACCTTACTCAGTTAATTCATGACCCCACTCACACAGGAGGACACACTCTGGATCTAGTTTTTGTCTCTGGTCAGTGGTTGAGTGGCCTTGATATAGGGGATATAGCCATCGAACCCTTGTCATGGTCTGACCACTCGCTCCTTCGACTGGACTTTCTAACCGCTGCACCCTGCCGCAGGGAGGCGGGACCGACCAGGTGGTTCCGCCCCAGGCGCCTGATGGACCCTGATAGGTTCCAGATGGAGCTTGGGCCATTTCCTGAGATTCTGGCTCATGACTCGGCTGAAGACCTGGTGGCCGCCTGGGATAGTGCGGCTGCCGGGGCCTTGGACCGAGTCGTGCCTTTGCGGCCTCTGACCCGGCACCGAACTCACCTAGCTCCTTGGTTCTCCGAGGAGCTCAGGGAGATGAAGCGCCGGAAAAGACGCCTGGAGAGTAGTTGGAGGACCAGCCGCTCCGAACCTGACCGAACACTGGTGAGGTCTCATATTAAGACCTACCTAGTGGCGATAAAAGCGGCGAAAACTAGCTATTTTGCCGCTCTTATCGCGTCATCAGATAATCGCCCGGCCGCCCTGTTTAGGGTGACCCGCTCCCTCCTCCATATGGAAGTGCGGGATGACCCCTTGCAGGGTCGAGCTGAGGATTTTGTGCAGTATCTGTATGACAAAATCGCTCAGATTCGGGAAGGGCTGGCCTCTGACTGGGTATGTCCAGATGGGATGACTGAGGCAGGTCTTGAGAGTGTTATCTGGGGGGGGTTTGATCCTGTGGCTCCCGAGGACATGGACAGGGTCCTGGGACGGCTGAACGCGACCACATGTTTATTGGACCCGTGTCCCTCCTGGTTGGTACTGGCTTCCCGGGAGGTGACACGAGGCTGGCTCCAGAAGATTGTTAACGCTTCTTTGAGTGAGGGGGTCCTGCCGGCCGCTTTGAAAGAAGCGGTGGTGAGGCCCCTCCTCAAGAAGCCTTCTCTGGATCTGGCTGTTTTGGCTAACTATCGTCCAGTCTCCAACCTTCGCTTCATTGCGAAGGTTGTTGAGAGTGTGGTGGCGCAACAGCTTCCCCGGTACCTGGATGAAGCTGTCTATCTAGACCCGCTCCAGTCCGGCTTCCGGCCTGGGCACAGCACGGAAACGGCATTGGTCGCATTGGTGGATGATCTCTGGAGGGCCCGGGATAGGGGTTGCTCCTCTATCCTGGTCCTGTTAGACCTCTCAGCGGCTTTTGATACCATCGACCATGGTATCATGTTGCACCGGTTGGCGGGGTTGGGGGTGGGAGGCACCGTTTTGCGGTGGTTCTCCTCCTACCTCTCTGACCGGTCGCAATCTGTGTTGACAGGGGGGCAGCGGTCGACCCCGAGGCACCTTGCTTGTGGGGTGCCACAAGGGTCGGTCCTCTCGCCCCTTCTGTTCAACATTTATGTAAAGCCGCTGGGTGAGATCATCCGTGGCTTCGGGGTGGAGTTCCATCAGTACGCTGATGACACCCAGCTGTACATCTCCACCCCAGGCCACCCCAATGATGCCCTTAAAGTGATGTCCCAGTGCCTGGAGGCCGTGCGGGCCTGGATGGGGAGAAACAGGCTCCAACTCAACCCCTCCAAGACCGAGTGGCTGTGGCTTCCGGCGTCCCGATATAGCCAGCTGACGCCATCGCTGGCTATTGGAGGCGAATCACTCGCCCCCACGGAGAGGGCTCGTAACTTGGGCGTCCTCCTGGACGCACGGCTGTCGTTAGAAGATCATTTGGCGGCCGTGGCCAGGGGGGCTTTTTATCAGGTTCGCCTGATACGCCAGTTGCGCCCCTTTCTAGATCGGGACTCCCTACGCACAGTCACTCAGGCACTCGTCACTTCCCGCCTGGACTACTGCAATGCTCTCTACATGGGGCTCCCCCTGGGGTGCACCCGGAGGCTCCAGCTGGTCCAGAATGCGGCCGCGCGGGGGATTTTGGGGGCGACGAGGCGCTCCCACGTGACACCTCTCCTGCGCGAGCTGCACTGGCTTCCGGTGGTCTTCCGGGTGCGCTTCAAGGTGTTGGTGACCACCTTTAAAGCGCTCCATGGCTTAGGGCCGGGGTACTTACGAGACCGCCTTCTGCCACCAATAGCCTCCCACCAGCCAGTACGCTCCCACAGAGTGGGCCTCCTCAGGGTGCCGTCCGCCAGACAATGTCGGCTGGCGACCCCCAGGGGGAGAGCCTTCTCTGTGGCGGCGCCCGCCCTCTGGAACAACCTCCCCCCAGAGCTACGTACAATAACAGACCTCCGGATTTTTCGTCGGGCCCTGAAAACCCATTTATTCCAACTAGCTGGGCTGGCTTGAGTCAAATTTTAAATGGATTTTAAATTGGAATGTTTTAATCACGGCCAAAATTATTTAATTATTTTAAACAGTTTTTAGACTTTGTATGTTTGTATGTATGTCTTGTTTTTACTTTGGCTGTTCACCGCCCTGAGTCCTACATTGGAGAAGGGCGGTATAGAAATTTAAACAAATAAATAAATAAAATAAAAACCCCAAACTTTTAAAACCAATTTAAAATTGAATATATAAATACTAAAAAATATTTAAAATTTTAAAAATCTTTTATAAAAGAGGGGGAAAATTAGGCCAGGCCGGCCTGGTGAAATAGTAAGGTCTTTAAGGCGCGGCGGAAGGTGCGCAGATCCGGGATCCTCCGTATCTCTGGGGGGAGCTCGTTCCAGATAGTAGGTGCCCCCACAGAGAAGGCTCTCCCCCTGGGGGCCGCCAGTCGGCATTGTTTGGCTGACGGCACCCGGAGGAGCCCCTCTCTATGGGAGCGTACCGGCCGGTGGGAGGCTATTGGTGGTAGTAGGCGGTCCCGCAAGTACCCGGGTCCTAAGCCATGGAGCGCTTTAAAGGTGGTAACCAAAACCTTGAAGCGCACCCGGAAGACCACCGGGAGCCAGTGCAGCTCGCGCAGGAGAGGTGTTACATGGGAACGCCATGTCGCTCCCATTACCACCCGCGCGGCCGCACTCTGCGCCAGTTGGAGCCTCCGGGTGCTCCTCAAGGGGAGCCCCATGTAGAGAGCGTTGCAATAGTCCAGGCGGGAGGTGACAAGGGCATGAGTGACCGTGCGTAAAGAGTCCCGATCCAGAAAGGGACGCAACTGGCGAATCAGGCGAACCTGATGAAAAATCCTCCCGGTCACGGCCGTCAAGTGCTCTTCTAAAGACAGCCGTGAGTCCAGGAGGACGCCCAAGTTGCGAGCCCTCTCCGTGGGGGCCAATGATTCACCCCCAATAGTCAGTGATGGCGTCAACTGACTATATCGGGACGTCGGAAACCACAGCCACTCAGTCTTGGATGGGTTGAGCCTGAGCCTGTTCCTCCCCATCCAGATCCGTACGGCCTCCAGGCACCGGGACATCACTTCAAGGGCATCGTTGGGGTGATCCGGGGTGGAGATGTACAGCTGGGTGTCGTCAGCGTACTGATGGTACTCCACCCCGAAACCACGGATGATCTCGCCCAGCGGCTTCACATAAATGTTGAACAGGAGAGGCGAGAGGACCGACCCTTGCGGCACCCCACATATGAGGGGCCTCGGGGTCGACCTCTGTCCCCCTGTCAACACAGACTGCGACCGGTCAGAGAGAAAGGAGGAGAACCACCGCAACACAGTGCCTCCCACCCCCAACTCTTCCAACCGGTGCAGCATGATACCATGGTCGATGGTATCAAAAGCCACTGAGAGATCTAACAGGACCAGGACAGAGGAGCACCCCCTGTCCCGAGCCCTCCAGAGATCATCAACCAACGCGACCAATGCCGTTTCCGTGCTGTACCCGGGCCTGAAGCCCGACTGGAACGGATCCAGATACGTCGTTTCATCCAGGTGCTGGGGGAGCTGTTGCGCGACCACACTCTCAACAACCTTCGCAACAAAGCGAAGATTGGAGACCGGACGATAATTTACCAACATTGCCGGGTCCAGGGAAGGCTTCTTGAGGAGAGGCCTCACCACCGCCTCTTTCAAGGCGGCGGGAAAGTCACCCTCACTCAGCGAAGCGTTTATAATCCCCTGGAGCCAGCCTCGTGTCACTTCCCGGGAAGCCAGTACTAACCAGGAAGGACACGGGTCCAATAAACAAGTGGTCGCGTTCAGTCTACCCAGAATCCTGTCCACGTCCTCAGGGGTCACAGGATCAAACTCATCCCAGATAACATTCTCAAGACCTGCCCCTGTCTCTCCCCCTGAGACTACCCAGTCGGAGTCCAAATCTTCCCGAATCTGAGTGATTTTGTCATACAGATACTGAACAAAATCCTCGGCTCTACCCTTAATTCTAGGTTGCTTCTCTCTCCTTGATTAGTTTCCACCCGTTGCCTCCTGTCCTGCCTTCAGGTGCTTTTTGGAGAATAGGTTGACCCCCTGTTCTTTGTGGCAGCCCCTGAGATATTGGAACACTGCTATCATCCAAAACGCATGCAGTATGCCTAATTTTTTTTTCAGTACGCTCACATAGCAGGAGACGGAGATAATTCCACGGACAGAATGATGAACCACTTATCATGGGTATTGACTCAGCATAATCATCCCTCATTAAAACAGCTGGGGACCTCTCAGTACAAGGACAATGCTTGACATTATCATTTTCTGTCTTAAACTCCCAGGGAAGAGAACATTGAGCAATTAGGACGCGCGATCCTTGGTCTTCACTGAGAAGGGTTTTTTTTTTTTACTTCTACGAACGAAGGCGAATATACATGTCCTCTGGATAATATTTCAGGATCGAATCTGGGTCGGTCACCAGGACCAGAGGTTTTGCCTTCCGAGCTTTCGGATTCATGCTGGAATCCATCTTCAGGGGATGTCTGTCTAGCAAAGTATGTGCTGCGGTGTATTGTTAGAAGAAATAACCTCCTGGGTTCAGTTCCAAGTGGGGAAAAAGACATTGGATTCATGGAAGTTGCTTGGAAAGAAGGTTTATTGATGGGCAGGATCCCATGCCTTGGAGATCCTGAGCAGAAAAGGGCAGAGATGCTGAGAGTGCCTGGCTTTTATGCCCTCTGTTGGGCTTTAAATTTGAGCTTGTCAGACCCCCATGGGGCCATCCATGTGTAGGTTGCCTATGTCCCAGGCTTGGTTGATTGGTCCCAAGTCACCAGCCCAAAGCAGCACTAGAACTCACAGACGCCTGGTTTCTAGGCCAGCAGCTTAACCATTATTGCAGGAGGCAAAGCTGATGAAGGCTGAAAGGTGCATTAAAATTATTTGAGTTTTGCTCACACAGAACATTAGCAACTATCCAGGAGTGAAATGTAAAATTTGTTACTACCGGTTCTGTGGGCGTGGCTTGGTGGTGGTGGTGGGGTAATGTGACTTGGTGGGTGTGGCCAACTTTTTTTTAAAAAAAAACTTTTCAAAGCATTTTTTCTAATGCTTTGAAAAGCCTCTGTCGATCAGGCAACTCAGCTGGGATTGTCAGAGAGGCTTTTTAAAAAATACCTCTCTGCCGATCAGGCAACTCAGCTGGGATCGTCAGAGATTTTTCAAACCACCTCTCCGGCCAAGAGGTTGCAGAAAAAAATGCTTTGAAAAGCCTCTGATGGTCCCAGCTGAGCTGCGCAATCATCAGAGGCTTTTTTAAAAAAACTTTTAAAAGCATTTTTTCGTCGGAAGAGGTTGTAGAAAAAATGCTTTTAAAAGTAAAAAAAAAAGCCTCTGATGATCGTGCGGCTCAGCTGGGCATGGTGGGAGGGGTGGCGCAGGGATTTTTGCTACCGGTTCCCCGAACCACCCGCCGCCATCGCTACCGGATCGGGTGATCCGGTCCGAACCGGGAGCATTTCACCCCTGCAACCATCTGAGTTTTTCTACTTTGTTTTCTATATATTGTGAAAGCCACTGGAGATCTTTAAGAAGAGACTGGGCAGCCATTTGTCTGAAATGGGAAAGGGTCTCCTGGTTGAGCAGGAGGTTGGACTAGAAGACCTCCAAGGTCCCTTCCAAACTCTGTTATTCTTCCTCTAGAGCCGTGATGGCGAACCTATGGCACGGGTGCCACAGGTGGCACGCAGAGCCATATTGGTGGGCACGCGAGTGTTGCCCTAGCTCAGCTCCAGCGCGTATGCACGCACCAGCCAACTGATTTTTAGGCCTTCCGGTCCCACCGGAAGTTGGGAAACCGGCTGTTTCTGGCCTCCGGAAGGCCTCCGGGGGGGGATGGGGAAGGCTGTTTTTGCCCTCCCCAGGCTCCTAGAAAGCCTCTGGAGCCTGGGGAGGGGGAAAAACGGGCCTACTGGGCCCACCGTGCCATCGCGTGCCAAAAGCAGGGGGAAGTGTGCGTGGGAGTCACGTGCGCATGCATGGGAGGGCGGGGTGCATTGAATTATGGATGTGGGCACCCGCACCCGCAACCCCCCACGCTCCTCCCACTTTTGGCACGCGACGGCAAAAAGGTTAGCCATCACTGCTCTAGAGCTAAACAGCACCCAGTTTGTGAGACAAAAAGTTATCCCACATATTAGGGAGCCAAATGACAAGATTTAGTTGTTGTTCTTCTTATTCATTAGAACAACATCTGTACAGGAAGTGTCATCTTAAACTATTTCATTTACATTTTGTTTGTTTTCCGAGTTGTAGCTTTCTCGGTGCGTTAACTTTGCAGAAGCTTTATTTTTTCCCCTTCATGTCTTCTTGCCTTCTTAGCGAAAGGGTTCATAAATTTTAGATGTTACCAACGCATCCATATGGAATTTTCAAAAAGGCAAAGCATTATGTTTCCCTTGGCTCTCCACAGATAACATGGTTCCTAACACTGCAGTTGAAATGATTTTTATTACTTCTTCTCCATGGAAACCATTGCTATCCTTTCTTTATATGGCAAAAGTTTTTTTAAAAGGTATATTTTGACTCCACAGTTGCCCTGGAGCGAGAATCAATTTGGAGATCGCTGAGGAGAAATGAGG
>NC_142065.1:8336253-8441253 GCF_059756535.1 Pantherophis guttatus
TTCGCCTCTATGCATACAGTAATTTCTCCACAGTAACCATATATTTAAATAATTTTCTACGGCTTTTATTTGTTTATCCATTAATCTTAAAAGTTTTGGTTTCCAGCAAGTCCCATTCATCAGGGTCTGTGGTGGTCCTCAGTCATCTGGGTCATAATTGTTATGGGGTCAAAGAGGCCATCTACATTAAGACTGAACAGCCCTGTCTCAACTGAGGAGGAAGGATACAACAGCAGTCTGAAGTGGTGTAGGGTTTCCTTCCTAAGCAGGGGGTTGGACTAGAAGACCTCCAAGGTCCCTTCCAACTCTGTTATTCTATTCTATTCTATTCTATTTTGTTCTATTCTGTTCTGTTCTGTTCTGTTCTGTTCATCACCTATCTCCAGTCTTCAACACAGTCCTTTCAGCAGTCCAAATACATCTCCATGCCAGTGGTGGGTTTCAAAAATCTTTACTACCAGTTCTGTAGGCATGGCTTGGTGGGCGTGGCATGGGAATGATACTGTAAAATCTCCATTCCCTTCCCAATCCAGGGAAAGGTTACTGCAAAATCCCCATTTCCTCCCGATCAGCTGGGATTCAGGAGGCAGAGAATAGATGGGGGCGGGGCCAGTCAGAATTTTTACTACCGGTTCTCTGAACTATTCAAAATTTCCGCTACCGGTTCTCCAGAACTGGTCAGAACCTGCTTAAACCCACCTCTGCTCCATGCCCATTTGCACTATTCAGGTGGCCCTGAGGGCACACATAAACCCCCAAGTGGCCTCAACGACTCTCAGAGAGAGTACTAATGACCAGATGACCGCAGGGAATATAAATCCTTCCATCCTCCACCATTAATCCAGAACTGAAGAAGCTTCTTGGATGAGAAGTGAAATGTCTTCTAGCAAAACAAAGAAAACCCAGTTGCCTTTTGAAAGAAAGCAACTTTGGGACTCCCATTCATCAACTAATTATCTTCATCTGCCAGTTCTCTTCTACGACATGGATCTTGAGCTGAGATCCATCAAGGAATTGGCCTTTGGCAACTGCTGAGTGAATGTTGACTTCCAGTCAATGTCGTAGTGAACTGACATCCTGCTGATATGCAGGATCGTGTTTGTGAAGAAATTGCTCCTCGACGCAAGATCCAGGCTAGCGAAACCTCTCCGGAGGAAGGTGAGATTGTTGGGATTAGACATATGATTCCAAACAGCCTCCTCCTCATGAGTAGACCACAGAAACTGGTATTTAGCAGCCGGCTTATGAATTGAGGGGTTGAGGATGGGGATTCCACCAAGTTGACCCCTCAGAATTCAGCCTTTTATGGACATTTAGCTTTTAATTACCTTTTGGATTTAATTTAATTTAATTTAATTTAATTTAATTTAATTTAATTTAATTTAATTTAATTTAATTTAATTTAATTTAATTTAATTTAATTTAATTTAATTTAATTTAATTTAATTTAATTTAATTTAATTTAATTTAATTTAATTTAATTTTTTATTAATCATTTTATTTATTGTTAGATTAGAAAGATAAAGACCTTTCAGGTCAATGATCAAGGAGATTTGAAAACAAAACAAGAATTGGAACAAGAAATTGGTAGGGTAATGGATTGGTGGACATTTGCACAAGTGCAATCCAAATTTGCAAGAGATAAAAAGATATATGAAATATGAAAGGAGCCGCAAGATTTAGATAAAATTATTCATGGAACAGAGATAAAATTAATTAGTAAGCTTCATCTTCTTTTAATGACCCCAAAATCTCTTGCTGGGTGGAGTCTGGGCAACTGAATGGAGTTTACTGGCCAGATGCCCTTCCTGTCTCCAATGCGGAGTTATATTCAGCAGATGTATTCTCATTGTTCCCAGAGAAAGAAATATCTGCCTCTACCTAGGATCACACTTCCTGATTGTGAGGTGAGAGCTCAGGAGGAATAAATTTGATTTAAAAAAAAAAAAACAACCTTTGAAATATATGAGTTTTCAGAATATACAGCAAAAGATTTCTTAAATTATGGATTTCAGAAAGCTAACCATTTAGTTTAAGGGTCCAGACTGATTTGGAATTAATTAGAAGTCATTTCCTCAAGGGAAAATGCAGCCACTTTGGGGGATTATTTATGATAAGGGGACCTTGCAGAACACTAGATGGAACTAGAGGATAAGAAAAGAATGGAGCAGCCGTATTGCCTCCCCACCCCCCTTTTTTTGGCCAATCTTTTTGAAAAAACAACAACAGACAGGTAGGTAGCCCAGGCTAAAATAACCTAATGGATGGCAAAAAGAACAAGACAGAACAGGGGCCCATTGAATAAATAACCCCAGGTTTGGGTTAAAATCAGGTTTCCAAAGTTTTGAGGAATCTTGGTAAGAGTGTGCTGTTGTCATCAGGGGTGGGTTCTAAATTTTTTTACTACCGGTTCTGTGGGCGTGGCTTATTTTGTGGGCGTGGTTTGATGGTCATGTGACAATTCTTTAGGATTTAGCAGAGGTACTGGTCTACCAGGCTTTTAACAACTTGCAGAGCTGTACCGGTCTACCCATTGGTTCTTGGAGCGTTCCGGTCTACCACCACACTGCCTTTTAACACTTCTAACACTGTAGGGCGGCCCTTTGAAGCCCCACTGCAAGAGTTTAAACAGTTTTTTTTCTTCTAACCGATCAGCTGGGACTCGGGAAGCAGCGAATAGATTAGGGGCGGGGCCAAATAAAAGGTAAGAATAACATGGGGGGGGGAGGTGGGAGGGCCCAGCTCCCGAACAAAGAGAACCGGTTCAGTGACATCATATCATCACCGCTACCGGCTCAGCCGAACCGGGCTGAACCGGGAGGAACCCATCACTGGTCGTCATGCTGTGACAGAGACCCACTGTGTCTGAAAAGTTGCAGAGACACACTGTAGAGACACAGTGCAACTGAAAAGACACACATCCTAGATACCATAAAACAGGGGCCCTCAGTCGGTGGAACGGAACCGGGCTGCGGCGTGCCAGAAACTGAACTGTGCAAACAAACTGTAGGAAGTTAGCACCCACCCCTCTCCTAGGAAAATGAGATATTTTAGGAAATATTAAAAGGGCAGAATATTTCCTCTAAAAGGGAGGCAGAAACTCAGCCCCCCCCTTTTGTCAATGGGCCATTAAGGTCTGGGCCAGTCTATTCTACATAAAAAAGATCTAACTCCTTCAGGCAGAGCCATAGTAGGAATTGCCCAAAGCCCTTTCATTACATCATCACCCAGCAAGAGTCAACCAAGCCTGGGACACAGATAACCTACCTGCATGGCTCCATGGGAGTCTGACAACCAATCAGAATACAAGCTCAAATTCAAAAGCCCAGAGAGGGCATAAAACCCAGGCACTCTCAGTATCTCTTCCCTTTTATTTTCTTGACCCAAGATCTTCAAGGCATGTGATCCTGTCCACCATTAAAACCATCTTTCCAAGAAGCCACCATGTTTCCAGTGTTTTTTTCCCCACTTGGAACTGAACCCAGAAGGATATTTCTTCCAACAAAGAGAAACCCCATCCGTGGGATGCAGGCACCATAGGAAACCATGCCCCCTCTGGTCCACGAACTGGTCCCTGGTGCCCAAAAAGTTGGAGGCCGCTGCCATAAGACCTGGAATGCTTTCACTGTGCTGGGAGAAGCAGTTGGAGACAGCTGTCTCTCGGATATCTAGGCTCTCTGCCATATAGGGCTTTACAAGCAATAACCAGTATTTTAGGAGCATGGCGGCTTGTGTTAGGATGCTGGGTTGGAGGTTAGCAAACCTGCGTTCGAGACCCGAGTGCTACCATGGGGCAGGGTGAGCTCCTATCCTTTGCTCCAGCTCCTGCCTGGGGACATGAAAGGAACTGCCCAATGGTGGGATTCAAATAATTTAAACAACTGGTTCTCTGCCCTAATGACTGGCTGGGTGGGCATGACCATGGTGGGTGTGGCCAGGGGGTGTGACAGGCAGCACTCAGCCTCCTGCACCTCACTGTGAGCAAAAATGGGCCGCGGGGGGGCGTGTCATCCCCCGCAACCTGTTTTGGGCCTAGGAGGCCTCCCTGAAGCCTCCTGGGAGAGAAAACTGGCCATGGGAGGGGGACGCGCTGCACTCCCTGAGCCCTGTTTTGGGCCTAGGAGGCCTCCCTGCACTTACCTGGGAGCCAAAATGGGGCACGTGGGGACTTCTGGAAGGGGCAGGGTGGGAAGGGGTGGGGCAGGGCCAGTCAGCAATTTAACTACCGGTTTGCTCGAACCAGCCCGAACCGGCTGAATCCCACCATTGGAACTGCCTATTGGGCATCTCCCAGGCAAAAATGATGTCACCCTTAATCCTTTCAACCCGGAAGCGCCTCAGGGCTTCTGACACGAGTGCGATGTGACCATTATTTTGAATTATACTCAGGAGCTGACTGGCTGACAATGCAGCTTGCATAGCAGTGGTGATACATGTTACTGCTTGTGCTGCTGCATTTTGGACTAGATTTAGCTAAGTTAACCAAGTTAACTAAGGGTCAGGTGCAAAGAATCAGGACCATATGTTATTCCAGGTAAACTGATTTATTGCATATGCAGAAGAATCTGGTTAACAACAATCAGCACTAAATTGGTATGAGATAAGAGTTCATTGAATTCAAGAGGGGTTGGATTTAGACAGCTTGTGGGAATGTAAGGATTCTAGCAGTGGTGGGTTTATCCCGGTTTGGTCCGGTTCGGCCGAGCCGGTAGCAGTGATGATATGATGTCACCGAACCGGTTCTCCCCCCCGCCCTCCCAGCCCCCCATCCCCCCATGTTATTCTTACCTTTTATTTGGTCCCACCCCCAATCTATTGCTGCCTCCTGAGTCCCAGCTGATGACTAGAGGGAAAAAACCTGTTTAAACTCTTGCCGTGGGGCTTCAAAGGGCCGCCCTACAGCTGATCAGTGTTAAAAGCAAACAAATGAGTCGGGTCGTAAGTGCAAGGACTGGTCGTAAGTGCGAGGACCTTCCAGAAATGACTCTGACCAGCTAGCCACGCCCACCTACTCACATGACCTCCAAGACACACCCACAAAATAAGCCACGCCCACAGAACCGGTAGTAAAAAAAATTAGAACCCACCCCTGGATTCTAGACTGATTCCTCTCTTGACTCCACCTTCAGGCTCTGCCTGTCCTTCTCCTACAAGGGCAGCCCCAAGCAGAACACATTGCAGTAATCCAAACATGAGGTGACCAGGGTATGAGTGACTGTCTGAAGAGTCTTCTGATCAAGTTGTTAATCAGAAACACCATCTATGTCTACCTTGAATTGGGAGGTGGATAAAGGCTTTTGGTTTAGTTCAGGGAGAGGGCCAGAGAGTCTAAAATACCATGTCATAAAATTCAAGACGACAGGTTTGGAAGGGGCCATTAAGGTCACCCACTTTAATTTGTCACCTCATTGGAAAATTCTAAATTAAATAACAGAATAACAGAGTTGAAAGAGACCTTCAACTTGTCTCTTGGATTGTAGTCCAGGGGTCTGCAATCTTAAACACTCAGAGAGCCATTTGGACCTGTTTCCCACAGAAAAGAAAACACCGGGAGCCACAAAACACTTCCCGTGCCTGACTATTTCTTGAGCGACCACAAAACTAGCACATGTAGTTGAATTAAATGTTCTGTTTTCTTCTGAAACTTTTCTTTTCTTGGATTTATCCATGGTTGGCCCACCGGGGGTTGAAAAGCTCAATAAATCGCGTGCTGGTGAGTGTCACACATTGGCGGTTGTGACGCATATTTTGAGTGACAGGGAGCCGCAGCAGAGGGGTGAAAGAGCCACATGCGGCTCCAGAGCCGCAGGTTGCTGACCCCTATCCTAGTCCAACTTGCTGCTCGAGCAGGAGACCCTATTCCATTCCAGACAAATGGCTGTCCAGTCTCTTCTTAAAATCCTCCAGTGTTGGAGCGCCCATGATTTCTGAAAGCAAGCTGTTCCATTGATTAATTGTCCTCATTGTTAGGAAGTTTCTCCTTAATTCCAGGTTGCTTCTCTCTTTGTTTAATTTCCATCGATTGTTTCTTGTCTTGCTTTCTGCTGCTTTGGAAAATAGGTTGACCTATTTGTATACACACACACACACACAATATATATATATATACACACACACACACACACACACACACACACACACGGATCTAATGTGCAACTACTGTGCATGTGTGCGTTCACATTTGCAAACCTGTAGGGAAGGTAAGTGAATCCCTCCGCTGAAACACATACATACATACGTACGTATATACGTATGTATGAATGTGTGTATATATAGTGTATATGTGTGTGTGTAAATATGTGTATATGTATTATATGTATGCGTATATACATATTATATACAAATATATATTACATATATATATTACACACATATACATATTTTATACATATATGTATAAAATATGTATAAATCAACGGATGTCAATTAAGCCTCTACCAACAAAGGAGAACCCATCACATCTCCAGGCAATTGATTCTTATGTTTATGTGTTGGTATGCCATATATAGGTAGTCCTCAAACTTATGACTATAACTGAGGTTGGAATTATGATTGTAAGGGGTCCTGTGTCAGGTTTCGATGCTATCTCAAAATAAATGAATTTCCAAACTGCCGATCTTTAAGGAAATTTTCTCTTTATTCGAGCACAGCAATCTGATCCTGACTCTTTTGCGGTCAGTACTGACCTTTGTCCCCCAATCCCTCCCTTTCCGATCCCCAATTCTCTGCTTCTCATTGGCTATCTTCCAAGTCACTTTCCTGATTCCTTCTTCGTCAGATCACAGGAATGTCTCTCCCCTCCCCATCTCCGAGGAGACAGAATCTTCAAAGGGATTTAGCAGGCAAAAGTTCAGGCTTCTCCTCCCTTTTCTATGTCAGTGCTGGGACGCTGACATCCTGGTCATTAAGTGATCATCATGTGACCAGCTCAATTTTAGAACTTTTTTTTTTTTTTGCAATGGTTGTTAGCCCAATATCCACAATGGACAGTTTTTGCTGAAAATGAGAAATGCTGGTTCCTGGAAAAAAATCCCCCATCATAAATCATGATTATAGGACCATGGGATGCTGCAACTGGTAGTAAATGTCGGCCAGTTGCCAAGCACCCAAAATGCAATCACATGACTTGCAGGGGGTGGGAGAAGCAATTGAAACTTTGAATCTGGGTCATAAGTACCTTTATTTGGGTCTGGGGCAGGGGTGAAATCCAGCAGGTTCTGACAGGTTCTGGGGAACCGGTAGCGGAAATTTTGAGCAGTTTGGAGAACTGGCAAATACCACCTCTGGCTGGCCCCAGAGTGTGGTGGGAATGGGGATTTTGCAGTATCCTTCCCCTGGAGTGGGGTGGGAATGGAGATTTTGCAGTATCCTTCCCCTGCCACGCCTACCAAGCCACTCCCACCAAGCCACACCTACAGAACCTGCAGTAAAAAAAATTGGATTTCACCACTGGTCTGGGGTAACTTTGACCTGTCGTAAATCAAGGACTATCTGTATAAGAACTGACACGAACATGGAAAGGAAGGGGGACAATCCACATTATTATAATATTTACTCAAAAATAACTTTAAAAAAAAAATTCAATTAAGTATCCAGTCAGGTGAACCTATCTATCCCTTGTAAAAATATTTATTACAGCAATTTTCACGGGGGAAAATAAATTGCTCCTGTATCTGCCTCAACTTTTCTGCAGTGTCCCAAATTTAATCTTTTCATGCACACTCCATACATTATATATGTGACAATATTTGAAATTTATTTTCTTTCCAGGCTGCCTAAAAATTGCTACATCATTTCCCGTGGAATATTATTAGCTGGAGGTGAAAATGATCCCCTCCCCAAATTTATTTTTCCTTTCTTCCGTATTACTTTTTAAGATGAATTGTGTTACAACGACATTGAAAAGTTTGAGGGGGAAAAAAAATGAATGGCTCAGTGGGAATCAAATTTCAGAATCTAATGCAGAGGTCAAAAAAAGTCAAGATGGCGGCCACCGTCATGTGATCAAACTCTGATCCTTGTTTATAGCAATAGCACTTTGATTTATACATCGCTTCAGAGTGCTTTACAGCCTTCTCTAAGTGATTTACATAGACAGACAGATTAACAGAGTTGGAAGGGATCTTATAGATCATTTAGTCCAACCCCCCGCTCAAGCAGGAGACGCTACACCATTTCTGACAAATGGAACAGTCCAATCTCTTCTTGAAAGTCTCAAGTGATGAAGCTCCCACAACTTCTGAAGGCAACTTCTGTTCCATTGGTTGATTGTTCTCACTGTCAGAAAGTTCCTCCTCATTTCTAGGTTGAATATCTCCTTGGTCAGTTTCCATCCATTATTCCTTGTCTGGCCTTTGGGTGCTTTGGAGAATAGCTTGACCCCCTCCTATCTGTGGCAGCCCCTCAAGTATTGGACGACAGCTGTCATGTGTCTCCTTCTCTTCACTAGACTGGCCATGCCCAGTTCCTGTAACCATTTTTCATATGGCAGGGGTTTCAAACTCAAGGCCTGCGGGCCAGATCTGGCCTGCTGGGCCGCCCTGGAAACAACGATGACATTTTGGGAAGTTGTGGCTGCTTCAGTGCTGTTGGCTTTTGGTGTGCTGCTGGGCTGCTGCTACAGTCACATGATCTTTATTTCCAATTTTCTATAACAGTTTCCAAGCCACTCTTGCAATCCCTCATTCCCTCCCGCAGCCAGCAGAAGCCACTTACCTGCCAGGGAAGGGAAGGGAAGGGAAGGGAAGGGAAAGGAAAAGAAAGGAAGGGAAGGGAGGGCAGGGGTGGGAGGGGAAGGGATGGGAGGGGAGGAGAAGGGAGGGGAGGGGAGGGGAGGGGAGAGGAAGGGAAGGGAAGGGAAGGAAAGGAAAGGGAGGGGAGGGGAGAGGAGAGGAGAGGAGAGAAGAGGAAGGGAAGGGAAGGGAAGGAAAGGAAAGGAAAGGAAAGGAAGGGGAGGGGAGGGGAGGGGAGGGAAGGGGAAAGGAACGGAAGGATGATTTTTGATACCCTCTGCTATATTCCCCCCAAGGAAACTCAGTGAGGAAGCACGCAGAAAGTTGGAAGTCGTTCCTGCTCCCATTCCTTTTTTTGCTTCCCTCGGTCATTCTGTTTTCTATTTAGAATAGAATAAAATAATTAATAAATAAATAAATAAATAAATAACTTTATTGTCATTGTATGTGTATATACAGTATACCCATACAACAAAATTCACTTAACACCCAAAGACCAGGTCCAACACACATAACAATCCCCAAACACACTCCCACCCACCACAATTCTCCACCCCTAAACCACTCAAACATCCACACAACAGACCAAGTAATGCTGTCCAACAGCTCACTGATGGTGGCCCTTTAGTTCATTGTTGAGTGCAATTATAGCTCTGGGATTAAACTATTCAGAAAACGTGTGGTCCGAGTTTTAATTGTTCTGTATCTTCTGCCAGAAGGCAACAGTCCAAAAAGATTGTAAGCAGGATGGGAAGAGTCTCTGAGAATGTTATACAACTTCCTCAAACAGTGAGATTCGAAGATGTCATCCAGGGCTGGTAGCTGGAGCCCGATGATATTCTGGGCAGTTTTAATGATTCTTTGTAGAGCATTTTTGTCCGCTACAGAGCTGCTCCCATATCATGCAAGAATGCCGTATCTCAGGATACTCTCAATGATGCTGCGATAGTAGAACAGAAGCAGATGCTGAGATAGATTTATCTTCCTGAATAGAATAGAATAGAATTTTTTATTGGCCAACTGTGATTGGACACACAAGGAATTTGTCTTGGTGCATATGCTCTCAGTATACATAAAAGAAAAGATGCGTTCATCAAGAATCATAAGGTACAACACTTAACGTTGTATGTTAAATAAGGAAATATCTCTGAAACGATGAGCCAACAGAGTACGAGTTGCCTAGTGAGTATATATTCCCAGAGTGAATATTCCCAAATCAGATCTTGACCCTGCTTAGTATTTTTTTGATTAGCTAAGATCTGAACACAGACAAAAAAGGAAATATCCTACATTCAGTTTCCTGGGTGATTTGTGTCTGCCTGTGGGTGGGGTGGGTGGGTAGAATTAAGGGTTATTATTACCAGCTCCCTTCTACCTGAGTTAAAAAAAAACCAAAACCATTTGATAAGCTGATCCTAGTCAGTCTGGAACGCCTTGACCAGTGAAGTGCTTCTACCAAGAGCAGCTTCCTTCAGGAAGGGTTAAAAATAGAATAGAATAGAATTCTTTATTGGCCAAGTGTGATTGGACGCACAAGGAATTTGTCTTTGGTGCATATGCTCTCAGTGTACATAAAGAAAAAAATAAAATATATTCATCAAGAATCATAAGATACAGCACTTAGTGATAGTCATAGGATACTAATAAGCAATCAAATCATACCAGGAAAGAATAAAACAATATAAATTGTAAAGATACAAACAACATGGATATAGCCATAAGTGGGAAGAGATAGGCACTAGGAAGGATGAGAAGAAGAATAGTAATTGTCAGCACTTCAACCTGCATTTACTCTAGTGCTGACATAAGAAGGAGAAGCGAAGGCGTCTGGAAAGGGACATTTGACTTTTCACCTACTTATTTTCCCTGGAGATAATATCCCCTAGGAGATGGGATGGGAGGGGGGAAATTCCTTTGAGCTGGAGTAGATTAGGGGTAGAATGACTTGGAAGATGGCCAATGAGTGCAGGGGAGTGGGGAACGGAAAGGGAGGGTTTTGGGGCTGGACGTCAGTGTTGGCTTCGTTTGGAGTCAGGTTAGAATGTCATGCTTAATAAATAGGAGTTTTTCTTCAAAGACTTTGTTTTGAAATGCAATTTATTTGAGACGACCTCGAAACTTGACAATAATACAGTTTTAGTAAATAGTTTGACAGTGTTGTGGGAATTAATTGTTCAGCAGAATGATGGCATTTGGGAAAAAAAACTGTTCTTGTGTCTAGTTGTTCTGGTGTGCAGTGCTCTATAGCATCGTTTTGAGGGTAGGAGTTGAAACAGTTTATGTCCCGGATGCGAGGGGTCTATAGATATTTTCACAGCCCTCTTTTTGACTCGTGCAGTATACAGGTCCTCAATGGAAGGCAGGTTGGTAGCAATTGTTTTTTCTACAGTTCTAATTATCCGTTGACATCTGTGTCTGTCTTGTTTGGTTGCAGAGCCAACCAAACAAGAGGTTTGAATTTTCCTGCTCAGATCCTAGAAATACCAAACTTTATAAGTCTTGTGCCATTCTGAAGCACAAGGGGTAGCTGTGTAACCACCGATTCTTGCACACAGAGAAGGTTTGAATGAGAAATTTCTTTGTAAAACGAATGGGGCCAAATCTCTAGATGTGAAAAGGAGCGTATTGTCTGTTCGTTTGTCCTCTGTTATGTTCCTTGTATTTTCATTTTTTTTCAGCTGCATTCCCTCCCCCACCCCCCCAGGCATACACAAATATCACTATTAATATCACTACAGTCAACTTAGGAAGACTTGTTGTTGTTGTGAAGTCATGTCCGACCCATTGCAACCCCATGGACAACATTCCTCCAGGCCTTCCTGTCCCCTACGATCCTCTGGAGTCCATTTAAACTCACACCGACTGCTTCAGTGATTCCATCCAGGAGCCTCGTTCTCTGTCGTCCCCTTCTTCTTTTGCCCTCAATCGTTCCCAGCATTAGGCTCTTCTCCAGTGAGTCCTTCCTTCTCATTAGGTGGCCAAAGTATTTGAGTTTCTTCTTCAGGATCTGGCCTTCTAAAGAGCAGTCAGGGTTGACCTCCTCTAGGACTGACCGATTGGATCGTCTTGCAGTCCAAGAGACTCGCAGGAGTCTTCTCCAGCACCAGAGTTCAAAGGCCTCCATTCTTTGGCCTTCTCAGACTTTCTTATGGTCCAACTTTCACAGCCATCTATTGCAACTGGGAAAACCATCGCCTTGACTATGCACACTTTTGTTGTCAGGGTGATGTCTCTGCTTTTTAGTATGCTGTCTAGATTTGCCATAGCTTTCCTCCCCAGGAGCAAGAGTCTTTTCATTTCTTAGCTGCAGTCCCCATCTATGGTGATCTTGGAGCCCAGGAAAATAAAATCTGTCACTAGGGAGACTAGTTACTTACTAAGTAAGGTCCTGAGGTCCTGAGCTTCCATACAGATTCAGAGGTCATTGCGGAGGGAACAGTTATATAAAGGTAGTCCTCGACTTACAAAAGTTCATTTAGTGACCATTCAAATTTATAACTGCACTGCAAAAAGTGACTTATGACTGTTTTTTTTCACACTGATGACCGTGGCAGCATCCCCATGGCCACCTGATCAAAATTCAGATGCTTGGCAAATAGTTCGTATTTATTAGGACAGTTGGAGTGTCCCGGGATCAGGGGATCCGCTTTTGGCGACCTTCTGACAAGCAAAGTCCATGAGGAAGCCAGATTGGGTGCCGTTTTATTCCGTGAAATTGGAATCTGACTTAAGCTCTTATTATCTCCAAAAAGGTAAAAAGTCTCTGAAGATTTACCTAAGACAGGGGTCTGCAACCTTAAATACTCAAAGAGCCATTTGGACTTGTTTCCCATAAAAAAGAAAACACCGGGAGTCACAAAATCTGGGTGGGTGTGGCCAACTTGATGTCATTCACTTCTACCAGTCACATGACCCCCCCCTCACCAGCCATGCCTACCCAGTCGGTCATTAGGGTAGAGAACCAGTTGTTAAAAAACACCGGGAACCACAAAATCCTTTTCGATGTCTCTCTCTCCCCTCCCTCCCTCTCTCTCTCTATCTCTCTGTCTCTGCCCTGGCCGCTTCTCCATCCCCCGTCGTCACCCTTACCTTCTCAGGCCAGGCGAGGAGTGACTGGGAGGGGAGGGCCAGCCAGTGGTGGGATCACCTGACAGGGAGCCACAGCAGAGGGTCCAAAGAGCCACATGTGGCTCCGGAGCTGCAGGTTGCTGACCCCTGACCTAAGATGTTTGTGAGTCCACCTGTTTCCTAAAGCCAATATTTTTCCTCTGTGCCATTTTGGCCCCGGGGGTGGTGGTGGTAATAGAGTGATTATTTTTTTCTGCCTGTTTATTTAACAACAAGGATAACACGCCTCATCATTTGTGCTTAGTTGTTTGATTACATTATCACGAATCAGATGCATTTCGAAGGTTTCGATCGCAGCGTTTCTGCCCTGCCTACCTGCCTGCCTTCATTTATTTATTATGAATTTTATAATCTTTTTTCAATCTGTTACGACTCTGGGTGGCTTCCTTTCTGCTTGAGTCCCTTGGTGGGCTAACTTTTTGCAAAGTAGATATTTCTGCCAAAGCACCATTTGGTTAGAGGATGGTAAACAGCTACTTTATTATAACCATTTACTTCCTTGAAAACAACTCCTGTTTTTAATTTTTAAAAAATCTTTTTTTTCTGTGGTTGGAGATAGGAAGGAAACACTGCTTAAAACAGTGTTTCCCAATCCTGGCAGTTTTAAGATGTGTGGGCTTTTCTCTTCAGTTGAACATATATACCTTAAATCGTTGTGCCTTAAATTTTCAGATCGCCGCAAAACACAAAGCTTGAGTAATATCATACATACAGAATACCAGAGTTGGAAGAAACCTTCCACTCCTAATACTGGTCACCACATTACAAAAAAGTTGTTGAGACTTTGGAAAAAGTGCAGAGAAGAGCAAATAAGGTGATTAAAGGCCTGGAGATTAAAACATATGAAGAATGGAATTCTTCATTAAAACATATGAGCAGGAATTGAGTATGGCCAGTCTAGAGAGAAGAAGGACTAGGAGAGACATGATAACAGTATTTCAATATTTGAGAGGCTGCCAGAAAGAAGAGGGAGTCAAGATATTCTCCAAAACACCTGAAGGCAGGACAAGAAGCAATGGGTGGAAACTAATCAATAGGATAGGATAGGATAGAATAGAATAGAATAGAATAGAAATAGAACAGAACAGAACAGAACAGAACAGAATAGAATTCTTTATTGGCCAAGTGTGATTGGACACACAAGGAATTTATCTTGGTGCATACGCTCTCAGTGTACATAAAAAGACAAGATACATTCGTCAAGAATCATAAGATACAACACTTAATGATAGTCATAGGGTACAAATAAGCAATCAAATCATATTAGGAAACAGTCAATATAAACCGTAAGGATACCAGCAACAAGGTTACAGTCATATACAGTCATAAGTGGGAGGCGATGGGTGATAGGAACGATGAGAAGATTAATAGTAGTGCAGACTTAGTAAATAGTTTGACAGTGTTGAGGGAATTATTTGTTTAGCAGAGTGATGGCGTTCGGGAAAAAAACTGTCCTTGTGCCTAGTTGTTCTGGTGTGCAGTGCTCTATAGCATCGTTTTGAGGGTAGGAGTTGGAACAATTTATGTCCAGGATGCGAGGGGTCTGTAAATATTTTCCCAGCCCTCTTTTTGGCTCATGCAGTAGACAGGTCCTCAGTGGAAGGCAGGTTGGTAGTAATCAAGGAGAGAAGCAACCTGGAATTAAGGAGAAACTTCCTAACAGTGAAGACAATTAACCAGTGGAACAGCTTGCTTTCAGAAGTTGTAGGTGCTTCATCTCTGGAGGTTTTTAAGAAGACACTGGACAGCCACTTGTCTGAAATGGTATAGGTTTCCTGCTTGAGCAGCGGGTGGGACTACAAGACCTCCAAGGTACCTTCCAGCTCTATTCTGATAGATCGATCAATTGATTGATTGTACCTTGGAGGTCTTCTAGTCGAAGCCCTTGCTCAAGCAGGAGACCCTATACCCGTGATGGCGAACCTATGGCACGCATGCCACAGGTGGCACGCGGAGCCATATTAGTGGGCACACCAGCTCAACTCTGGGGCGCATGTGCGTGCCAGCCAGCTGATTTTCGGGCCTTCTGGGCCCACCAGAAGTAGGGAAACAGGCTGTTTCCTGCCTCTGGAGGGCCTGGGGGCGGGGTGGGGAAGGCCCGTTTTTCTTTCTTACCTGGCTCCAGATCCTCTCTGTGTATCTGGGAAGGGCGAAAACAGCCTTTCCCACTCCCTTGGAGGCCCTACGGAGGCTGAAAGGGCCCATTTCCCGACTCCCGGTGGGACAGGAAGTGATGTTTTTTCCTGTCCCCAGCCTCCAGAGACTCCTAAAGAGGCTCCTAGAGATTTGGGAAATGGGCCCTTTCAGCCTCCGTAGGGCATCCAAGGGAATGGGAAAAGCTTTTTTTCGCCCTTCCCAGATACACAGAGAGGATCTGGAACCAGTAAGAAAGAAAAACGGGCCTACCAGGCCATCATGTGCCAGGAGCAGGGGGGAGGGGGTTGCGCACGCATGCGCGTGGGCACGTGCACGCGCGACCCTCCCCTGCCCCCCCTCTCCTGGCACGCGATGGCAAAAAGGTTAGCCATCACTGCCCTATACCATTTCAGACAAATGATTGTCCAATCTCTTTTTAAGAACCTCCAGTGCTGGAGTACATACCATTACCCTATCCCTTCCCTGAACATGCGCAATGAAGCAAAGCTACAAAGGAAAAAAGAATGGCCTAAAATAGTGTCCCCCAACCTTTGGGCACTAGGGATCAGTTCCATGGAGAGAGGTTTTTCCGTGGACCAAGCTGTGTGTGTGGTCTTGTGTGCTGCCCGCATCCCACGGATTGGGCTTCGTTTGTTTGCGTGGCCCGCAGGGTGAAGTGCTCCCAGTTTGGACCGGATCGCCTGATCCGGTAGCAATGGCGGTGGGTGATTCAGAGAACCGGTAGCAAAAATCCCTGCACTCCCCCCCTCCACCATGCTTAACTGAGCCGCACGATCATCAGAGGCTTTTTTTTTTAACTTTTAAAAGGATTTTTTCTACAACTTCTTCCGCCGGAAAAATGCTTTTAAAAGTAAAAAACAAGCCTCTGATGATCGCACGGCTCAGCTGGGATCGTCAGAGGCTTTTCAAAGCATTTTTTTAACCACCTCTTCCGCTGAAGAGGTTGCAGAAAAAAATGCTTTAAAAGTTTCTCTGACGATACCAGCGGAGTTGCCTGATCATCAGAGAGGCTTTTCTTTTTTTCTTTTTTAATAAAAGTTTTTTATTTGAAAATACAAACTACACAAAACAAATCACAACAAAACATACAAAACATGTAAACATATAAACAAGAATTCAAATATATATATCAAGCCTTGATAGTACAGTGGTTTAGTGCACCCTGTTATTAACACAGCTGCCTGCAATTTCTGCTGGTTCGAATCTCTCCAAGGCTCAAGGTTGACTCAGCCTTCCATCCTTTCTAAGGTAGGTGAAATGAGGACCCAGTTTGTGGGGGCAATAAGCTGACTTTGTATAAATATACAAAAGTATGAAGGCTATTGCTTAACGCATTGTAAGCCGCCCTGAGTCTCTGGAGAAGGGCGGCATATAAATCAAATTAAAAAAAAAAAGCATTTTTAAAAAAGCCTCTCTGACAATCCCAGCTGAGTTGCCTGATCGTCAGATAGGCTTTTAAAACAATATCTGATGATTAGACAACTCAGCTGGTATCGTCAGAGAGGCTTTTAAAAAAATGCTTTGAAAAGCCTCTCTGATGATCAGGCAACGCAGCTGGGATCATCAGAGAGACTTTTAAAGCATTTTTTTCTACAACCTCTTCAGAGGAAGAGGTGGTTTAAAATATGCTTTGAAAAGGCTCTGATGATCCCAGCTGTGTTGCCTGATCGGTAGAGGCTTTTCAAAGCATTTTTTTGCATTTGCAGAAAAAATGCTTTGAAAAGTTTAAAAAAAAAAAGTTGGCCATGCCCACCCAGTCACATTACCCCCCTCTCCCCCCCCCCCAAGCCATGCCCACAGAACCGGTAGTAACAAATTTTACATTTCACCCCTGGCGGCCCGGTTTCTGGCATGACGCGGCCCGGTGTCGTTCCATGGACCCGGAGTTGGGTACCCCTGGTCTAAAATAATCCAGATGTTCAATTGTCATCCGTCATCACGATGTGAAGATTATTACCGCAATCCTATGATTATCCGCTCGGAGGTTTAAGTCCTGCTGCTGTCCAGCAGAGTTTATTTTCATTATTAAGCCTTTCATGATTCAGATACCTGCCTTGCAAAGCTCATATGTTTTTCCTTCAGGGCCAACAAAACAAATCCCCTGGAGCTGTTGGAAAACAGCTCTTAAAACCTCGCACTGTTGTGACATCTGTGGTGCAAGCATGGAGGAAGGGGTTGGGAAGACCTCACGGAGATTTCTGCGTTTGCTCGCGTCTGGAGTTAAAGTCACATAAGCTGCTGAGTCTCTAAGCTGATCCGTGCAGCAACATCAACAAACTGAGTTTCCTTGTGCATTTCTGTGCGGGATGCATGCATCCCAACCTCCTGACAGATGTGGTGCGCAGTTCAGCAAACTTGCCCAATTGTCAACAACAACAACAACAACAACCACAGGAGGAGGAGGAGGAGGAGGAGGAGGAGGAGGAGGAGGAGGAGGAGGAGGAGGAGGAGGAGGAGGACCAGAACAGCAGATTTGAACTCTGGTTTCAACTTCTCCATTCTAACCTGCTGAAGCTAAGTGGACCGGTGTCCAAATTTGCCTGTCAATCTTTATATGATTTATGAAACCTCATGGTTCATTGTTTATTTGAGGTGTGATTTCTCTTCTCTCCCGGGGGAACATGAGGAAGGGATCATATGGGGGTGGGTGGGAATTGCAGGTCACTGCAACTCATATGTGATCTTTGCACGTTCTCCTGGGAAATAGGCTGCGGAAGAGATGATGAGAGGGTCATAGTCACCCATCAAGCGCGTTGGTTGGATGGAGGTTTGAACTTCAGTGTCCCCAATAAAGAGATGCATAGAATCAAAATCACAGAAGACCCCCAAGGTCCCTTCCAGCTCCTATTCTATTCTATTCTATTCTATTCTATTCTATTCTATTCTATTCTATTCTATTCTATTCTATTCTATTCTATTCTATTCTACTCTACTCTACTTTACTTCTATTCTATTCTATTCTATTCTATTCTATTCTACTCTACTCTACTCTTATTCTATTCTACTCTACTCTACTCTACTCTACTCTACTCTACTCTACTCTACTCTACTCTACTCTATTCTATTCTATTCTATTCTATTCTACTCTACTCTACTCTACTCTACTTTACTCCTATTCTATTCTATTCTATTCTATTCTATTCTATTCTATTCTATTCTATTCTATTCTACTCTACTCTACTCTACTCTACTCTACTCTACTCTACTCTACTCTATTCTATTCTATTCTATTCTATTCTACTCTACTCTACTCTACTCTACTCTACTCTACTCTACTCTACTCTACTCTACTCTATTCTATTCTATTCTATTCTATTCTATTCTATTCTATTCTTAGTACCACTTTATAAAGCCTTAGTAAGGCCACACTTGGAATCCTGCATCCAGTTTTGGTCACCACATTACAAAAAAGATGTTGAGACTTTAGAAAAAGTGCAGAGAAGAGCAAGTAAGATGATTAAAGGCCTAGAGACCAAAACATATGAAGAATGGTTGCAGGAATTGCGTTTGACCAGTCTAGAGACAAGAAGGACTAGGGGTGACATGATAGCAGTATTCCAGTATTTGAGGGGCTGCCACTAAGAAGAGGGAGGGTCAATTAATTTTCCGAAGCACCAGGAAAAACAAGAAACAATGAATGGAAACTAATCAAGGAGGGAAGCAACCTGAAATTGTAGAAAAACTTCCTAACAGTGAGGACAATTAACCAATGGAACAACTTGCCACCAAAAGTTATGGGTGCTCCATCACCGGAGGTTTTTAAGAAGAGACTGGACAGCCACTTGTCTGAAATGGCATTTCAGGGTCTCCTGCTTGAGCAGGGGGTTCGAGTAGAAGACCTCTAAGGTACCTTCCAGCTCTATTCTGTATTCTGTTTTAAGGACAGGCTCTAGGGGATGTAGTGGCTCAGTGGCTAAGATGCTGAGCTTGTCGATCAGAAGGTCGGCAGTTGAGCGGTTCGAATCCCTAGTGCCACGTAACGGGGTGAGCTCCCGTTACTTGGCCCAGCTTCTGCCAGCCTAGCAGTTCGAAAGCACATAAAAAATGCAAGTAGAAAAATAGGGATCACCTTTGGTGGGAAGGTAACAGCGTTCCGTGCGCCTTTGGCATTGAGTCATGCCGGCCACATGACCACGGAGATGTCTTCGGACAGTGCTGGCTCTTCGGCTTAGAAACGGAGATGAGCACCGCCCCCTAGAGTCAGGAACGACTAGCACACCTGTGCAGGGGAACCTTTACCTTTACCTGGTTGTAAGGGTACTGTCCTGAAAACCCAAGTTTTTCATTTTTTTCAGATTGACTGCTATTGTCTGGTGTCATGATATATTTTCCCATCCTGGAGAAGGAGCTAGTAAGTCGATGCAGCTATACTGATTTTGAGTTTGATATTAGTTTTCCATATTTCCAATTTAAATTTCGGTTCATTATTCTATCACTTCATTTCTTTAAAAAAAAACACATCTGGAGGAAATATTGAACTGGATTCTTGGTATGTTATCTGTAGTACCTATTATTTTGTATAGCTTTTTCATGGATATATTGCTGTGGTGGAGTCTTTCCCGAAAAACCCGTTTTTGCAAGCGATTTCTCCCAAGACAATATTGCTTTTCCTTAATAAGTCTTATTCAGTTCATTGAAAAACTGATGTTACTTGCAACTTTTGAACAAGTTGCTCAAAGGCATCAATTATGAATGAGCGATTCCAATAAAATATAGTCATCAATTATTGAAGGCGGTATATAAAACTTCCTATCTGTCTATTATGACAAGCCCCTGCCTATATAAATTTGTCTGTTTTGGCAGGGACACGGCTGTTCTTTTTAATTTCTTTTGTGTTATCGCTTCATCATTTTTCTCTTGGTCCTGGTTTTTTATTCACATAGCTTTCCTAAGTATATACACATATCACACGACAGGAGTGGTGAAATCCAAATTTTTTTACTACCGATTCTGTGGGCGTTTCTCTCTGTGCCCATGCATTGAGAAGAGGCTCCTCCTCTTCATCCTCTTCACTTATGGGAGCTTCTGGAGGTTCTGAAGGCCCTGGCTGAATCCCCGCCTCTGGCACCACATCTTCTCCAGCCTCCTCATTGTCTGACTCGAGTGCCAGCTGCACAGGCTGCTGGAGCAGCACCACACCAGCCTCCTCGCTGTCGGAATCAGCTACTAGCTTCACGGGCCGCGTACAGGCCACAACAATAAGAATGCAGGAAAGAGGTAAGAGATAGCTAAACAACAACAACAACAACAACAACAACAACAACAACAACAACAACAAGAATAACAGAGTTGGAAGGGACGTTGAAGATCTTTTGGGCTATCCCCTTGCTGAAGCAGGAAATCCTACAAACTTTCAGACAAATGGTTGTTTAGGTTCCTCTTAAAAACCTCCAGTGTTGGAGCACCCATAACTTCTGGAGGTAAGACATTCTACCAATCAATTGTTCTGTTTGCTTGTTTGTGTGTGTATACACATATACAGGTATACATAGATATGAGCGACATAGTGGTCTAGTGGTGAAGATGCTCGCTTTCTACTCAGAAGGTTGAGAGTTCAGTCTTAGATAGCGGCAGATGTTTCTCTCCCAGGGCACAAAGAAAAAATTTTTTGCTAGGAACTTGACTTAGGCATCAGGAAGGGCATCCGGTCAGTAAATGCTCAACTCCATCTAGTCACCCTGACTCTATTCCGAATTAAGGGTTTAAAAAGGGGGTTAGGTCAGTGGTGAAATCCAAATTTTTTTACTACAGGTTCTGTGGGCATGGCTTGGTGGCTGTGGTGTGGCTTGGTGGGCATGGCTTGGTGGGCGTGGCAGGTGAAAGGTACTGCAAAATCTCCATTTCCACCCCACTCCAGGGGAAGGATACTGCAAAATCTCCATTCCCACCCCACTCTAGGACCAGCCAGATGTGGTATTTGCTGGTTCTCTGATCTACTCAAAATTTCTGCTACCGGTTCTCCAGAACCTGTCAGAACTTGCTGGATTTCACCCCTGGGTTAGGGGTAGGTAGATAAATTAAAGTCATCAGATAGGATAAAGAAAAGGAAATTATTATTCTCACCTATTTCCTGTGCCATCCACATCCTTCTGTCCCTGCAAACCATTCTTGCTTTCAATATGTCCATAAGATGCCTTTTAATTTTCAAACCCCTCTCTCTTTTCATCCTCTCTATTTCGCCATTCCTCTTGACGGGTGCAGCTTTCCTTTCATATCCAAAGGAGTCTGGTTTCCCCTTTTCCAATTAACTGATGTTATCCAAAGGCAGAAGGGTTTGGAAGCTGCAGTTCCCTTCATCCGAAGAAGCCTAGAATCTCTAAATGGATTTAAGGTTTAAACTGGAATTTGGCAGGCAGAGGGAGAGGAAGAGTGGCTATGTAAATACAAGAGGCACCAGAGATGGATCACAATCTCTTTATCAATTAGCCATTGTAAGCTGTTCAATAGCACTTTTGGGGAAGAGATTCTGAACTTACATACATCCGTAAGGTGTCAGGGATTCTCAGAAGGTTGCCTCACAAAGAGGGTTTAATAAAAATTTCTAACACAAAAATATCCTAGAAGAGTCCTGATTTATTTTTTTGCTACCATTGAAATGGCTTGTGAGAATGTCCTTGAGAGACAGCAGGAGGAGGAGAAGGGGAGGGAAAGGAAGAGAGGAGGAGGAGGAGGGAAAAAGAAAGGAGGAGGAGGAAGAGGGGAAAAGAAAGAAGGAGGAGAAGAAGAAAAGGAAGTGAGGAGGAGGAGAAAAGAAAGGAGGAGGAGGAGGGGAAAAGGAAGAGAGGAGGAGGAAGAGGAGAAAAGGAAGTGAGGAGGAGAAAAAGAAGAGGAGGAGGAGGAGGAAGGCGAGGAAAAGGAAGGGAGGAGGAGGAGGGGAGGGAAAGGAAGAGAGGAGGAGGAGGAGGGAAAAAGGAAGGACGAGGAGGAGGAGGGGAAAAGGAAGAGAGGAGGAGGAAGAGGAGAAAAGGAAGTGAGCAGGAGGAGAAAAAGAAGAGGAGGAGGAGGAGGAGGAGAAAAGGAAAGGAGGAGGAGGAGGAGGAGGAGAAAAAGAAGAGAAGAGAAGGAGGAGGAGAAAGGAGAGGAAAAGGAAGGGAGGAGGAGGATCCTATTTATGACTGTTGCAGTGTTCCAGGGTCACCTAATCCCCCCTTTTGTGACCTTCTGACAAGCAAAGTCAGTGGGGAAGCCGGATTCACTTAACAACCATGTGACTAACTAATGTTGGAAGAAATGTCCATCTGGGTTCAGTTCCAAGTGGAGAGAAAGACACTGGAAACATGAAGGCTGTTTGGAAAGATGGTTTAATGGTGGACAGGACCAGTAGAGGGTTTCAATTTCGTTTGCTACTGGTTCGCTCGCAGGCGTGCACTCTCTCTCTCAGGGGCTCGATGCTTCTGCGCATGTGCAGAAGCTTCTGTACATGCACAGAGACATCCGGGTGGGTGGGTCCCATTGCCGCCATTACTGGTTCGCCCGATTCAGGGCAAACTGGTAGCAACCCATCACTGGACAGAACCACAAGGGTTTTTTAGGTCCTGGGCAAAATGAGCACATGGGTGAGAGAGGGAGAGAGATTTATACCCTCTCTTGGGCCCCACCTTGGAGCTTCCTGTTCCTGTGTAAGAAATGTATCCTGATTGGTTATCAGACTCCCATGCTTGGCTGAATCTTACTGGGCGATGTAATCTTCCCAGGTGCCATGTGGTGAGATGGATAGAGGGCTAATCCTATTATGTCTTGCAGGTGAAGGTCTTTTGTGTTGTAGATAAGCTGGCCCAGCCTTTTGTCTTGTAAATAACCAAAGTATCTGCTGGGGGCAGGGAGCTGGGGCTGTTTTATGATTTCTATTTCTCTTTTAGGGGAAATATTCTGCCTTTTTAATATTTCTGGGAATATTTCATTTTCCTAGGAGAGAGGTGGATGATAACTTCCTACACTAACTTAACAATTGCAGTGATTCGCTTAACAACGAGGTCATGACATGGAGCAAAACTCGCTGAACAAATGCCTGGCTTAGCAACAGAAACTTTGGGTTCAATTGTGGTCGTAAATCAAGGACTACCTATCCACATAGTTGGTGCTGCTTTTCCATACTACTTAAAAGGGCTGACAACTGCAATTTTCCTCCAGCAATTTGTTTTCCTTCCTACCTTCCTTTTATAATTTGAAAATCCTTCCTCCTTTCTGTATGTCCAAATTAACATGTACCTTTCATGCTAACTGCTCTTTTTTGCTTTCATTCCGGGCGCCTCCATTCCAGACCCCAAGATTTTCTATTTTCCCAAATATACTTCTCCTGTCACCTATTCCCTTTTATCTCTTAAGATATTCAGCTTTTGCTTCTATATATATGTATATATATAAGTAGGCAGAAACATACTATTATAAACAACGGTTTTCACTTCTTTGAAAAATGCATCCTTTGCCACAGGCCACAAATTACCTATTTGTCCTTTTCCGGGCCAAAATTCAGATGTTTGGCAAATAAAACGTATTTATGACAGTTGCAGCATCCTGAAGCCACATGATTATCATTTGTGACCTTCCCAGCCAACTTTCGACAAACTAAAGTCGATGGGGGATGGTTACGTTTCACTTAACAATCTCACTACAGGTAGTCCTCAATGTACGACCACAACTGAGCCCAAAAATTCTATTGCTCACTGAGAAATTGGTTAACGGAGTTTCGCCCCATTTTACGATTTTTCTCGCCACATTGGTTATGCGAATCACTGCAGTTCTGAAGTTAGGAACACGGTTGTTAAGTGAATCTGGTTTCCCTGTTGACTTTGCTTGTCAGAAGGTCGCAAAAGGGGATCACATGACCCCCCCCGGGACACTGCAACCGTCATAAATGTGAGTCAGTTGCCAAGCATCTGAATGTAAATCATGTGACTGTTGGGGGATGCTGCAATGGTCGTAAGTGTGAAAAATGGTCATGAGCAGGGGTGAAATGCTCCCTGTTCGGACTGGATCGCCCGATCTGGTAGCGATGGTGCCGGGTGGTTCGGAGAACCGGTAGCAAATATCCCTGCAACCCCCCACCCCTCACCATGCCTAGCTGAGCCACACGATCATCAGAGGCTTTTTTTTTTTACTTTTAAAAGCATTTTTTCTACAACCTCTTCCGACGAAAAAATGCTTTTAAAAGTAAAAAAAAAAAGCCTCTGATTTATTTATTTATTTATTTATTTATTTGATTTGATTTGATTTTTATACCGCCCTTGTCCAACAGGACTCAGGGCGGTGAACAGCCGAGATAAAACATAACATATAAAATTTTAAAAAACAGTTTAAAAGACATTAAATAATTTCGGCCCTCAATTTAAAACAACCCAGTTAAAACCAATTTCAAATTAAAACCGAAAAGGATGGGATCAAGCCAGCCCGGCTAGATGAAATAGATGTGTTTTCAGGGCCCGACGAAAAGTCCGGAGGTCTGGTATCGTGCATATCTCTGGGGGTAGGTCGTTCCAGAGGGCAGGTGCCGCCACAGAGAAGGCTCTCCCCCTGGGGGTCGCCAGCTGACATTGTCTGGCCGACGGCACCCTGAGGAGGCCCTCTCTGTGCGAGCGAACTGGCCAGTGGGAGGCTATTGGCGGCAGAAGGCGGTCTCGTAGATACCCCGGCCCTAAGCCATGGAGCGCTTTAAAGGTGGTCACCAACACCTTGAAGCGCACCCGGAAGACCACCGGAAGCCAGTGCAGCTTGCGCAGGAGAGGTGTCACATGGGAGCGCCCTGTCGCTCCCTTAATCCCCCGCGCGGCCGCATGATGATCGCGCTGCTCAGCTGGGATCGTCAGAGGCTTTTCAAAGCATGTTTTTCTGCAACCTCTTGGCCAAAGAGGTGGTTAAAAAAATGCTTTGAAAAGTCTCTGACGATCCCAGCTGAGTTGCCTGATCGGCAGAGAGGCTTTTCAAAGCATTAGAAAAAATGCTTTGAAAAGTTAAAAAAAAAAAAAGTTGGTCACGCCCACCCCAGTCACATTACCCCCCCCAAGCCATGCCCACAGAACCAGTAGTAACAAATTTTACATTTCACCCCTGGTCATGAATCACTTTTTTCAGTGCCGTTGTAACCTTGAACAGTTACTAGTCTGCGGTGCCACCAGGGCTCTTGAGCGTGGGGTTGGACTAGAAGACCTCCAAGGTCCCTCCCAACTCTGCTATTCTGTTATATTACCTCCCCTGTAATCTTCCAGACTAGACTCCAAGCCAAGCCCTGTTTTTGCTTCCGATTTCAAAGTTTAAAGTTCTCTGGCTACCGTTCGGTGAAATTATATTTCTGGCACCAAATAAGAAATGTACTACCTATCTTTTTGATGCACTCATTCTCCTGGATTTAATTAAAACTGGGGTTTTTTTTTTCCAGTCTTTCGTTTGTGAGAAATTGTGGCCGATCGTTTTCCCTGGGAATCACTTGAGAACTGGATTCTAAGTGATAATCCTCATCTTTTTGATCTAGTGGCACAAAACCAGAAGCCCCCAATTATCCTGCAAGTCCTTGGACCACTGAGCCCCCCCCCCCATCCGGGGTGCAGCTACCCTCCGCCCCAGCCCAGACCTCAGAAAGCTGTTATCACAAATGTATTTTTAATGGAGCAGAAGTGGGAAATGATTAAATTCTTGACGGAGGGGAATTCACGTCTATCTTTAATTTTTAATTCTGGGCAAATTAAACCAATGAAATATCCTTTTTCATCTCTGGGGTTGGCCTGCAACTTCCCTCTCCTGTGTGAAATCCCAAGAGAAGCTTCCATAGAGGAATTCCTTCATGGTTTTGTTTTCTTCTCTACAACAACATTGTTAAAATGTCGTCCCACGCTTCAGAAAATGGCGGGAGAAAGTCAGAGACATGGTTTAGGCAGTTTCCCTGATAACAAATGGGAGTGGAGAATTTTTTTTTTTATTGAAAAGTTTTACAAAAAAAAAAGAATTCCCCCCCCAATATTCCCCCTACCCTTTCCCTCCCCTCCCCCACGAGACTTCCCAGAGCAAAATACAGGGTATTTCAATTAACAATCATAAGCTAAATTAACCTATCTATCCTCAGACTACTAAATTCCCCCCTGAAACCTTAACTCCACTATAGATAACATAATACTTCTAATGTTCATTCATAAGCTATTTGATATTTTCTTGTCTGATACTTAGTTTGAATATAATCAATCCATCTTCTCCATTCCGATACGTATCTTTCTTGTGTATAGTCCTTCAAATACGCTGAGATTTTCGCCATTTCTGCTAAATTCATTACTTTCAGTGTCCACTCTTCAATAGTAGGCAAAAAGTCCTTCTTCCAGTATTGCGCTACCAACAGCCTTGCTGCTGATATTAAGTTCAAAATCAATTTAGTCTCTAATGCTGTACAGACCATCGTTATACCCAGTGGGAGTGGAGAATTTTAAAAGGCCGTCTATAGGCAGTCCTCGACTTGCAACAGTTCATTTAGTGACCATTCAAAGTGATGACGGCACCGAAAAAGGTGACTTACGACTGCTTTTTCACGCTGACGACTGTTGTGGCGCCCCTATGGTCACCTGATCAAAATTCAGAACGCTTGGCAACTGACTTGTATTTATGACAGTTAGAATCATCATCATCATCATCATCATCATCATCATCATCATCATCATCATCATCATCACAAAGTACCAGGACTTGCAAATTGAAGTTGAGCGACTGTGGAAAAAGAAATCGTGTGTTGTCCCGATTGTAACTGGAGCCCTCGGAGCAATACCCAAAGGGCTACCCCGTTATTTAGAAATTCTAAATTTGCCGGACTTGAACATTTTGACTCTACAAAAAACCACCTTACTCGGAACAGCTTACATCCTCCGACGATACCTTAACAGTTCCTAGGTCCTTGGTTAGGACTCGAGCTGCTGAGCTATTAACCAGCCTCAGAGGCTGTGAATCTCACTAAAGATTAACCAATAATAATAATAATATAACTTTATTGTCATTTTTTGTGAGAAGACTGGGCCACATTAAAAATGGAATTCTGTTGCCTGATCTCAAGAGAAAGTATATATCTACCCAAACACATACATAACACATAGATATACATGCCATATACATACATAAATATATACCTGCACCCATACACACACACACTTATGTATGTATGTATGTATGTATGTATGTATGTATGTATGTATGTATGTACAATACATACTGTGGCCAAAATTGTGGAAACCTTTTGGGAAAAGTGTATTTTCTAAAACCAGCTAATAACACCACTTTTTTTTTTTTGAGTAGTACCATAAAATTATATATCAATGGAAAGATAATTTAATCAAGGATGTAATGCAATAACTTTTATGAAGGATTTGCTTTTAGAATAGCAGTTACAGTATAAAGAAGGAAAGTGAAACACGTAGAAAAAACGAGATGTACAAAAATTATCACCATAGAAAAAAACGAGGTATACAAAAATTATCACCATGTCAGTTAATACTTAGTTGAGTAACGTTTAACATGAATTATGGCCTTACAACGTCTTCCCATGGAGTGAACCAAGTCTTTGAGTTCTGCAGCTGTTATCATGTGAAACCAAGACTGAATGTTGGCTTCTATTAACTGGGTTTTATTGCTGGGTTGCTTCTGACTAATAAGTTTCTTTTGTCCGGCTCCATAGATTTTCAATTGGGTTAAAGGTCTGGGCTATTCTCAGCCCATTCCAGCAGAGGAATAGGATTATCTTGAAACTCAAAAAAAAAAAAAAAAAAAAAGTGGTGTTATTAGTCATCAAACCTCAAAAATACACTTTTCCCAAAAGGTTTCCACAGTTTTTGCCACTACTCTATTTATGAATCACTGTCCATTTTGAACACATAGTGGAAAGAAGTTTCAGTGTCCTGGGGATCACGTGATCCCTTTTTGTGACCTTCTGACAAGCAAAATCCATGGGGAAGCCAGATTCACTTAATAACCGGGTTAACTAACTTATCAACTACGGTGGTTCGCTTAACAAATGTGGCAAGAAAGGTCATAAAATGGGGCAAAACTCACTTAACAAATGTTTCACTTAACAACAGAAATTCTGTGGTCAATTGTGGTCATAGGTCGAGGACTACCTGAATTAGAAGACCTCCAAGGTCCCTTCCAGCTCTATTTTGATTCTATTTCTGATTCTGATTCTGTTATTACAGGTGGTCCTTGACTTACGACCACAATTGTGCTTAACATTACTGTTGTCTAGTGAGACATTTGTCAAGTGAGTTTTGCCCCCATTTTACCACCTTTTCTTGCGGTGACCCAGTAGTAACATAATGTGAAACCCACCGCTGGTTCCAAGGAACACCCCCAATGAAAGAAGACTCCGAGGCTCGAAGTTCCTCAAAGTTCCATTTTATTAGAGATATCATATTGGCACATCTGGGAAAACCTGAATCTGAAAGCTTCCAGGTTTTCCTCACCCAAAGGAAAGTTCAAGTCCCTTCCCCTGTACTCCACATGTCTATCACATGGCCCAATCAATGCACCATCCCAACTGGAGATGTCTCCCAGTTCCAACCCTCCAAGTGCAGGGCAAGATGTCCTTGACTCTCAGAGAAAGGAATGTTATTATGACTACAGTATATATCTCTCTACTCCATACAATCCCCCCTCCCAGTTTGTTCTACAGACCCCAAAGAACGCAGCACACACAAAGTCCATTCAAACCTTAGTTTATGAAATAAACCAGTCTCTTAATTAACAGCTGTTAATTAATTGCATTAACAGCCGCCAAGAATTCAAAGAATAATAACTGAAAGCTTACTATAGTTGGCAGAATGCCCAGAAGCAATTTGCAGGAAGCTGATAAGAAAACTAAGATCAGGACGCGAAGGAGAGTGAATGAAGTTGTTCCCTGCAAATTGCTTCAGTCGGAATTCCTCCTTAAATAGGCTAAGGGAGTGGCCAATTAGCCCCAAGCCTTACTCTCGAGGAGACCTCCTCCTGAGGAGCCACTCCTGCCTTCTGGCAGCTCTGCGCACCCATGCATCGAGGAGAGGCTCCTCCTCTTCGTCCTCTTCACTTATGGGAGGTTCTGGAGGTTCTGAAGGCCCTGGATGAATCCCCGCCTCTGGCACCACATCTTCTCCAGCCTCCTCATTGTCCGACTCGAGTGCCAGCTGCACAGGCTGCTGGCGCAGCACCACACCAGCCTCCTCGCTGTCGGAATCAGCTACTAGCTGCACAGGCCACGTACGGGCCACAACACAGTTTCCCACAGCACTAAATGTGGCAGCCCTGAAGATCCAAAGAAAAAGATGGCCTCCAGGGCTGACACAATCTTCTCTTTCTGTTGCACGTCCAAATTTGGCACATTCTTGACAGTGACCCACGCAGTTAGCAAAGACACGGAAGCAACCACAATAGAAGCTGATGGATTAGTTGAGACAGACAGACAGAGATTTCTTCCTGGCAAAATTTACATGGAATGGAGACTAATGTTGCTTCAGGTACAATGCACAGCTGCAAAAATTTCTTCTTCCCCTTGAAAGCAACTTCTTTGAGGCGAAAGACAGGATGTGAGCGCATCCAAAAAGCAGCTGCAAAGTTAGCTTAGGGTGGTTTGGTTTAGTTTAGTTCAGAATCGGTCCTCTTCATCCTGTGAATATTTCCCCCGCCTCTTCTTCTTAATTGCCGCAATCTGCAGGGTTCAATATCGTGTTCTGTGAAAACAATAACAAGAAGAAGAACAGCATCTTCTGGATTGTCTCTTGGTGCAATATTACAGTATTGGTGTTGCAAATTGCAGTAGCCTGGGGCCTCCCCCACGGCACAATCGGGAATTGTAAAAGGTCTTGAGAAGATTTGATTGGAGAAGGGTATTATAGTATTATATTGTATTATTACTGCAGAGGCTATTATACACAGAGGAGTGTGTGTGTGTGTGTGTGTGAGAGAGAGAGAGAGAGAGAGAGAGAAGGGAAGGGAAGGGAGGGCAAGGGCAAGGGCAAGGGGAAGAGGAGAGGAGAGGAGAGGACGGAAGGGAAGGGAAGGGAAGGGAAGGGAAGGGAAGAGAGGAGAGGAGAAGAGAAGAGAAGAGAAGAGAAGAGAAGAGAAGAGAAGAGAAGAGAAGAGAAGAGAAGAGAAGAGAAGAGAGAAGCGAAGAGAAGAGTTGAGTTGAGTTGAGTTGGAAGGGACCTTGGAGATCTTCTAGTCCAACCCCCTACTCAGGCAGGAAACCCTACACCATTTCAGGCAAATGGTTATCCAACATCTTCTTAAAAACTTCCAGTGTTGGAGCATTTACAACTTCTGGAGGCAAGTTGTTCCACTGGTTAATTGTTCTCACTGTCAGGAAATTTCTCCTTAGTTCTAGGTTGCTTCTCTCCTTGATTATTTTCCACCCATTGCTTCTTGACCTGCCCTCAGGTGCTTTGGAGAATAGCTTGACTCCCTCTTCTTTGTGGCAGCCCCTGAGATATTGGAAGACTGCTATAATGTCTCCCCTAAACCTTCCTTTCATCAAACTACACATACCCAGTTCCTGCAACTGTTCTTCATATGTTTTATCCTCCAGTCCCCTAATCATCCTGGTTGCTCTTCTCTGCACTCTTTCTAAAGTCTCAATGAGAGGGTGGGGGGAGGAAGGGAGTGAGGGAGGAAGAGAGAGAGTGTGTGTGTGAGAGAGAGAGCTATTTCCCCAATTTTGATCCCTGGCTTATTGCTTATAATCCGTTTTTATTCATCTCCTCACTTCATTATTATTCCATTGAATGTTCTACTGGTTCCTCCAGTTCTCCAAAGGCCTCTTGCAAGCTTTTAAAATACAGAGTGTATAGAAAAGTTGTAAAATGGGGGTAAGCCTCACTTCTACATCTTTCACTTAGCAGCATAAATGTTGGGCTCACTTGTGGTCGTAACTCGAGGACTACCTGTAAAGTGAAAGTAATTTTAAACAATGAAAGGCAGACGAGACAGGAAAGCTGATTGTCTAAATTGTGGTCATCTGGTGACTATAAGGGTTTCTGGTGTAGCCTACAAAGCGCTTTAATCCCCATCCATAATGGGCATGTGCAAAGAACACACAACAGAGCCCCTGTTTCTCTTCCTTGAATAATCACTTTTAATCACCTGTGGGCTCTGGCAAACTTTATCTCACAGATTGACCCATGTTTTATAGGCCAATATAATTCAGTCAAGCTTCATAACACACAGGTACCGTAGCAGATGTGCCAGTGTCAGGAGTCTCTGCTTTCTGTGTGTCTGTTTCTCTCTGTGTGTGTCTCTGTGTGTGTCTCTGTGTGTTTCTCTCTCTCTCTGTCTGTGTGTGTGTTCTGTGTGTGTGTGTGTGAGTCTGTCTGTCCGTCTCTCTCTCTCTCTCTCTCTCTCTGTTTTTTAATTTCTCTCTTTCTCTGTGTCTTTCTTTCTCTCTCTCTCTCTGTTTCTCTCTCTCTTTCTACGTGTGTGTGTGTTTTTTCTCTCTCTCTGTTTTCCTCTGTGTGTGAATCTGTCTGTCTGTCTGTCTCTATCTGTGTGTTTCTCTCTCTCTCTCTCTCTGTTTCTCTCTCTCTGTCTGTGTGTTTCTCTCTCTGTGTATCTGTCTGTGTTTTTTAATTTCTCTTTCTCTCTGTCTTTCTTTTTCTCTGTTTCTTTCTCTCTCTCTTTCTATGTGTGTGTGTGTCTGTCTGTCTGTGTTTTCTCTCTCTTTCTATGTGTGTGTCAATCTGTCTGTCCCTCCATCCATCCGTCTCTCTCTCTCTCTCTCTCTCTCTCTCTGTGTGTGTGTGTGTGTGTGTGTGTCTGTGAGTCTGTTTTCCTCTCTCTCTATCTCTGTGTGTGTTTTTTAATTTCTCTCTTTCTCTCTCTGTGTTTCTCTCTCTCTCTCTCTCTTTCTATGTGTGTGTGTCTGTGTGTCTGTTTTCCTCTCTCTCTGTCTCTGTGTGTGTTTTTTAATTTCTCTTTCTCTCTCTGTGTTTCTCTCTCTCTCTCTTTCTATGTGTGTGTGTGTGTGTCTTTGTGTGTTTTCTCTCTCTCTGTTTCTCTCTCTCTCTCTCTCTCTCTGTGAATCTGTCTGTCTCTCTCTGTCTGTCTGTTTCTCTCTCCCCCCTCTGTGTCTTTCTGTGTGTTTTTAATTTTTTTTTAAAATTTGATTTATATGCCGCCCTTCTCCGGAGACTCAGGGCGGCTTACAATGCGTTAAGCAATAGCCTTCATACTTTTGTATATTTATACAAAGTCAGCTTATTGCCCCCACAAACTGGGTCCTCAATTTACCTACCTTAGAAAGGATGGAAGGCTGAGTCAACCTTGAGCCTGGCGGGATTCGATCTTACTTTAATTGCAGACAGCTGGTGTTATATTACAGAGCTCTGTCTGTTGAGCTATCCAGACTCCCTATTTCTCTTTCTCTGTGCTTCTCTCTCTCTCTCTCTGTTTCTTTCTCTGTGTATCTGTGTGTTTCTGTGGAATTGGGGTCGTAGAAAACACCCAGGAGCATAGAAGAGTTCAGAGGCAGATGCATAAATAAATGTCTTAAACGTATTTATTCATATGATAAATCATATTAACTATGTACAACAGAGATCAAGTCTCATGAGGAATGAATATGAAAAGGGAGAGATGGAGAGAGCGCAAGGTGGAAAAGGTTGGAGGGGGTTTTATACTCAGGGTAAGCCCCTCCTTTCCACATGGGGTGGAGACATTCTCTGCCTCCACTGGTGTTTATATGACACATTTATTTTATTTTTTATTTTTATTTTAGTTTGAATTTATATACCGCCCTTCTCCCTGAGGACTCAGGGCGGTGAACAGCCAAGTAAAAACATCAAGTACAAATATTAAAATACAGTTAAATATATATATATATATATATATATATATATATATATATATATAAATTTGGCCCCATTAATTAAAAACAATAAACAAAACACTTAAAAACACTTAAAAAATTAGGCCAATGTGCCAATGGCTTGCAAATACTTGACAGTTTCTCTCTCTCTTTCTGCTTCTCTCTCGCTATGTGTGTCTGTCTGTCTGTCTGTCTCTCTCTATGTGTCTGTGTTTCTATTTCTCTCTCTTTCTGTATGTATCTGTGTCTGTTTCCCTGTCTGTGTGTGTCTATGTATATCTGTGTGTTTCTCTCTGTCTGTTTTTTCTCCCTCTTTGTCTGAGTCTTTCTATCTGTCTGTCTCTGTCTCTGTGTATCTGTTTCTTTCTGAGTCTGTATGTTTGTGAGTGTGTGTATTTGTGTATCTCTCTCTCTCTCTCCTTCCCTCCCACCCTCTCTTTCTCTCTCCTTGTCTGTGTAAAAAGCCAAAAGAGCAGCCCCATCTTGTGATCAAAGACCATCACACCCCCTCCTTTTTTAATCTGTGTTGTGTATCCAGTAGCCTAGTTTAATACTCTAAGCAAATGAAATGGACGGCTCGGTCTTGGCTGAAAAGTCCACCTGATCCTCTGCAAAGCGATTGGGATTATTTTGCGGAGGAATCGATGTTGACATGTCCGGCTTTTGTTCCCCCACATTTCCCTCCCTTAACATTTTGGATGTTGGTTATTTTTAGAGCAACTTAAGCAATTTTCCACCTAGAAGAATTTTGCAATTCAGCCTGGCACTTCCAGATAAAACTGACTGTCAATTTTGGGAAAATGGATCTCAACCTGGGAGGCTGCCCTTGAAAATCCCCTTTTTTGTGTGTCTGTGTCATGATCCTCCCTTTCTATATATTCTTCTACCTGAAGTCAAAAAGAAGAAAGACAGAGGAGAGGAAGGGGGGGGAAAGGAAGGAAGGAAGGAAGGAAGGAAGGAAGGAAGGAAGGAAGGAAGGAAGGAAGGAAGGAAGGAAGGAAGGAATAACAGAGTTGGAAGGGACCTTGGAAGTCTCCTAGCCAAACTCATACAGGAGCCCCTATACCATTTTGGACAACTGGTTATCCAATCTCTTCTTAAAAACTTCCAGTGTTGGAGCATTCACAACTTCTGGAGGCCAGTTTTTCCACTGATTAATTGTTCCAACTGTCAAGAAATTTCTCTTTAGTTCTAAGTTGCTTCTCTCCTTGATTAGTTTCCATCCATTGCTTCTTGTCCTGCCTTCAGGTGCTTTGGAGAATAGCTTGACTCCCTCTTCTTTTTGGCAACCCCTGAGATATTTGAAGAATGCTATCATGTCACCCCCCTAGTCCTTCTTTTCATCAGACTAGACCTACCCAATTTCAGGAACCATTCTTCATATGGTTTAGCCTCCAGTTCCCTAATCATCTTTTAGGAAGGAAGGAAGGAAGGAAGGAAGGAAGGAAGGAAGGAAGGAAGGAAGGAAGGAAGGAGAAAGAAGAAAGAAAGCAGGAAAGCAGGTGAGACAAGGGGAAGGAAGGGGAAGTGGGGAAAAAACAAAGAAAGAAGGAAGGAGGGAAGGAAGGAAAGAAAGAAGGAGAAAGAAAGAAAGCAGGTGAGGCAAGGGGAAGGAAGGGGAAGTGGGAAAAAAGAGAAAGGAAGAAGGAAGGAAGGAAGGAATGGGAAAGAAAGCAGAAAAGCAAGGGGAAGGAAGGAGAAGTGGGAAAAAAAGAAAGAAGGAAGGAGGAAAGGAAGGAAGGAGAAAAAAGAAAGCAGGTGAGGCAAGGGGAAGGAAAGGGAAGTGGGAAAAAAGAAAGAAAGAAAGAAGGAGGGAAGGAAGAAAAGAAGGAAGAAAGGAAGGGAACGAGAAGGCAGGTGAGGCAGGGGGAAGGAAGGGGAAGTGGGAAAGGAAAAGAAGGAAGGAAGGAAGGAAAGAAGGAGCAAGAAAGCAGGAAAGCAGGTGAGGCAAGGGGAAGGAAGGAGAAGTAGGAAAGAAAGAAAGAAACAGAGAAAGAGAGAGAGGTTTACAAATACAAGACATGTTCCTATCATGTCATTGTTCCTCTCCACGGTGCATTTGGACTATGCTATTCCCAACTCAGAAGTAAACACAGAGTCTTGAGACCCATAACCTTTGACAGATGCGAACATCTTCCACGAATTTCTCCAATTCCCCTTTAAACCCTTCCAGGTGAAGAGGAATTTTTCCCAAAGGGGATGTTTGAACCAGAGAACAGGATTCAATTACAGCAAAGCATAAATTGGTTTATTGACAGATAGATTCCCAGAGGCAAGGAAGGAAACAGGCGTCAAAAGATGGGTGGGTTTACAAGCCCTCTTTATAAAGCCATGCAGATTATATTTTTATTTAATTGGTTACATTGCAATTGCAGATGCTGATTAGTTCTGTGATAGGATGTAGCAGTCAATGAGCCTGAGAAAGTTAGCCTTGTTGATTAGATTAATTCATATGCATATTTGAATATACAATAAGGAGTGGTATGAAGGGAGTTAGTCTTCTCCAGGCAATGGATCCAGTGCAGGGGTGAAATCCAGCAGGTTCTAACAGGTTCTGGAGAACCGGTAGCGGAAATTTTGAGTAGTTTGGAGAACCGGCAAATACCACCTCTGGCTGGCCCCTGGAGTGGGGTGGGAATGGAGATTTTGCAATATCTTTCCCCCAGGAGTGGGGTTAATTGGGATTTTACAGTATCCTTCCCCTGGAGTGGGGTGGGAGTGGAGATTTTGCAATATCTTTCCCCCATGAGTGGGGTTAATTGGGATTTTGCAGTATCCTTCCCCTGGAGTGGGGTGGGAGTGGAGATTTTGCAATATCTTTTCCCCTATGAGTGGGGTTAATTGGGATTTTGCAGTATCCTTCCCCTGGAGTGGGGTGAGAGTGGAGATTTTGCAATGTCTTTTCCCCCATGAGTGGGGTTAATTGGGATTTTGCAGTATCCTTCCCCTGGAGTGGGGTGGGAGTGGAGATTTTGCAATATCTTTCCCCCAGGAGCGGGGTTAATTGGGATTTCGCAGTATCCTTCCCCTGGAGTGGGGTGGGAGTGGAGATTTTGCAATATCTTTTCCCCCATGAGTGGGGTTAATTGGGATTTCGCGGTATCCTTCCCCTGGAGTGGGGTGGGAGTGGAGATTTTGCAATATCTTTTCCCCCATGAGTGGGGTTAATTGGGATTTCGCGGTATCCTTCCCCTGGAGTGAGGTGGGAATGGAGATTTTGCAATATCTTTCCCCTGCCACGCCCACCAAGCCACACCCACCAAGCTATACCACGCCCACAGAACCGGTAGTAAAAAAAATTGGATTTCACCCCTGATCCTGTGGTTTAAACAACGATCTAAAATTCAGTAACTGAATCGATATTTTAGCCTGTCTGCTCACTCAACATATTCAGCTTCCAGCTCTAATTGTTAATCCTTTGCAGCTGGCCTGCATTCTTGTGGTTAACACTTTCACTTATCTTATTAGCACATAATTACAGTTGAAAATTCCAAGGGACTGATTGCTTCTGGCAATCCAATGTGGTTTTAAATAAAGATACTTAAATAAATTAAGTATCTTTATTTAAGATACTTAAATAGATCCGTTTTTTTTTTCTCCCCGATACAAGTTTTTTTATTTATTTTTATATCAAATTTATATACCGCCCTTCTTCCTGAGGACTCAGGGCAATGTACAGCCAAAGTAAAAACATAAACTACAAACATTAAAATGCAATTAAAAAGATATATATATATTTGGCCCCATAATTTAAAAGCAATGACCAAACAATTAAAAACATTTAAAAAAAGTGTTAGGCCAGCCCAGCTTGCTGAAAAAAGAAAGTTTTGAGGGCATGACGGAAGGCACCGAGGTCTTGGATTCTCCTTATCTCTGGGGGCAGCTGGTTCCAGAGGGTAGGTGCCCCCACAGAGAAGGCCCTCCCCCTGGGGGTCACCAGCCTACATTGTTTGGCTGATGGCACCCCGAGGAGGCCCTCTCTGTGGGAGCGCACAGGTCGGTGGGAGGCCGTCGGTAGCAGCAGGCGGTCTCGAAGATATCTAGATCCTATGCCATGGAGCGCTTTAAAGGTGATAACCAACACCTTGAAGCGCACCCGGAAGACCACTGGGAGCCAGTGCAGCTCACGCAGGAGAGGTGTTGTATGGGAGCGCCATGCTGCTCCCGTCACTACCCGCATGGCTGCATTCTGGACCCGTTGGAGCCTCTGGGTGCCCTTCAAGGGGAGCCCCATGTAGAGAGCGTTGCAGTAGTTAGTGACTTCCTCTTTCTAGGTCAGGGGTGTCAAACTCGATTTCATTGAGGGCCGCATCAGGGTTGTGCTTGACCTTGGAGTGGGTGGGTGGGCATGGCCAGGGTGGGTGTGGCCAGCTTGATGTCACTCATTTTGTGGGTGCCTCTGGTGGCCCGGGCGCTCTACCAGTGAAAACGGGTTCCCGAGCTCTGTTTTCAGCGTTGACGGCCTCCAGCAACCCTCAGCCAGTGAAAACGGAGCTCGGGAAGGTCCTCCCAAGGTCTATTTTCGCTGGCAGAGCAGAAGTGGGTTTCACGTAATTTTACCACCGATTTGCCGCGCACCAAAAATGTGAGCACGCGGGCGGCCTTCTGCACGTGAAGTTTGGCTGAGGAATTCTGGGAGTTGAAGTCCACAAGTCTTAAAGTTGCCAAGGTTGGAGACCCCTAGTTTATAATATAGCATACCATGAAAATACAAATGTAAATAGTAGGGAAAATAGGGAAGGGAAAAGGGAAGGGAAAAGGGAAAAAGGAAGAAAAGGCATTGCCTTTTGACTCTCTTTGTGCAGTAGGATAAGGCGTTAATATCAAACCTCAACTTTTACGGTAGGTTTTCAAGAAGAGATGGGACAGCCATTTTTCCGGGAATGGTTTAGGATCTCCTGCTTGAGCAAGGGCTTGGAATGGAAGACGTCCAAGGTCCTTTCCACCCCTGTTATTGTAAGTTCTATGTTCTTCCTTTGGAAAGGATTGTAGGATATAAGGGAATTCAAAAATAAAATAGTAACGAAGGGAATAGTAATAATTGAATAGAAACTTGTTATTCTATTGTACAATATATGTTATGCTGCTACAAAAGTATTTTCCATTTAAGCATTTATTTGTTAAGCATTTATAATACATGTACCTCAGTGGTGAAATCTAAAATTTGTTACTACCGGTTCTGTGGGCGTGGCTTGATGGTGGTGGGGTAATGTGACTGGGTGGGCGTGGCCATTTTTTTTTTATTTTTAAAACCATTTTTTCTACAACCTCTTCAGCAAAGAGGTTTTTTGTTTTTGTTTTTTTAATTTGATTTATATGCCGCCCTTCTCTGGAGATTCAGGGCGGCTTACAATGCGTTAAGCAATAGCCTTCATACTTTTGTATATTTATACAAAGTCAGCTTATTGCCCCCACAAACTGGGTCCTCAATGTACCTACCTTAGAAAGGATGGAAGGCGTCAACCTTGAGCCTGGGGAGATTCGAACCTGCAGTAATTGCAGGCAGCTGGTGTTAATCACAATGCTATTAGTCTGCTGAGCCACCAGGCCTTCTACAAGGTTGTAAAAAAATGCTTTCAAAAGGCTCTGACAATCCCAGCTGAGTTGCCTGATTGGCAGAGGCTTTTTTTTCTTTTAAATGCCTCTGGCGATCAGGCAACTCAGCTTGGATTGTCAGAGGCATTTAAAAGAAAAAAAGGTTTTTTTAAATGCCTCTGACAATCCAAGCTGAGTTGCTTGATCAGCAGAGGCTTTTTTTCTTTTTAAAGCCTTTGACGATCCCGGCTGAGCCGCGCAATTATCAGAGGCTTTTTTTTTTAACTTTTAAAAGCATTTTTTCGGCAGAAGAGGTTGTAGAAAAAATGCTTTTAAAAGTAAAAAAAAAAAGCCTCTGATGATTGTGCGGCTCAGCTGGGCATGGTGGGGGGCAGGAATTTTTGCTACCGGTTCTCCCAACCACCCGCCACCATCACTACTGGATCGGGCGATCCGGTCCAAACTGGGAGCATTTCACACTTGATGTACCTCTGTAAAAACATATGTATGAAATCAATTGTATCCTTCCTGCATTAAGATCTAAATATGACTGAATTTTACAATGTAGTTAGATTACATATGCTTTGTGGAACTTTTCTCCCATGTCTACGGTGCATATGCTTGGAGAGGGACATGTGGGCATTATTTTGTTCTCTGGCACAGGAGAGGGGCCTGCTGAGGGTACACGGAGATATTCCTTAAAACTGAGCGATGCTATGTAGATGTGTAATGGACAGGTACGGAGAGGTACGGGAGGTGCTGAAGAGAAAGTAATCTGAGAAAACAAAGAGAGAGATAATGTATTCCTTTGAGGCATCTTGGATTAGCTCAAACCTCGGAGGACCTGTCCAATAAGTCCAAAGGAGGAGGAAAATGGACCGTCAGGATAGGGAACTATAAAATGTAATGCTTTTGAAATTTTAGGTGTGGCTTCCTGGCTTAAACTCCTCTGTTGAGATCTGCTGGGATATACCCACCCTATTTTGCAAAATAGCTTTTATTATTTTCTTTTAATAAAATCTCTTTGTTTTCATCGACCCATGCTTGTTGGTTGAATTCATTTCCAACAGGATCATGTATGATCTCAAAATGTATTGTTACTCAGCTGTAATCCCTCCTTTTCTGTAAATTTGGGATTGCATGGCTGGAAAACTTGTACGCGTCTCCCAGCTATAGGTACAAGAAGTGAGAGACCAAACTGAATACCAATAAGACAGAAATAGTGACGATTTTGTGAGTTAGACTTTAGGTGTTAGTATACATATTTGATCTGGACAAGGTTGCATGAACCCTTAGGCTACCAGCGAGTGGTCTTCCTTGATCCAGCATGGATGCTATCGGGACCTCAATGGTGAGAGAAAAAAGGGTTTTAGCAAGGCATATAAAATAGATAAATCCCTTGTCCTTTATGAGACATAGAATGCTAAATTCAGTGGGCCTTGGATCTGAAGATATACTCATATTCTGTTGCTTTGGGATTTGCTGGATCATAAATCATACAGGGAAAAAAAAAGGACCACAGAGTTTTATAATGCAATAAATAGTTACAACCACAACCACAACCAATTTAATTTAATTTAATTTAATTTAATTTAATTTAATTTAATTTAATTTAATTTAATTTAATTTAATTTAATTTAATTTAATTTAATTTAATTTAATTTAATTTAATTATTTAATTTAATTTAATTTAATTTAATTTAATTTAATTTAATTTAATTTAATTTAATTTAATTTAATTTCCAATTTATATACCGCCCTTCTCCCTGAGGACTCAGGGCGGTGTACAGCCAAGATAAAAAACATAGAATACAAATATTAAAACATTTAAAAATATATATAAATTTTGGCCCGAAAGTTAAAAAATCACAGACTAATTAAAAGAATTTAAAAATTTCTTCTTAAGCCAACCTGGCTTGCTGGAAAAGATGGGTTTTCAGGGAACAACGGAAGGCATTGAGGTCATGGATTCTCCTTATCTCTGGGGGCAGCTGATTCCAGAGGGTGGGAGCCCCCACAGAGAAGGCCCTCCCCCTGGGGGCCACCAGCCTACATTGTTTGGCTGATGGCACCCTGAGGAGGCCCTCTCTGTGGGAGCGCACGGGTCGATGGGAGGTCGTCGGTAGCAGCAGGCGGTCTCGCAGATAGCTAGGCCCTATGCCATGGAGCGCTTTAAAGGTGATAACCAACACCTCAACCAAATGCCTCAATAATATAGTAGTGGCCAAAATTGTGGAAACCTTTTGGGAAAAGTGCATTTTTGAGGTTTGATGGCTAAGTAACACCACTTTTTTTGGGAGTTTCAAGGTAATCCTATTCCACTGCTGGAATGGCCTGGGAATAGCCCAGACCTTAACTCAATTGAAAATCTATGGAGCCGACTAAAGAAACTTATTAGTCAGAAGCGATCCAGCAATAAAGCCCCAGTTAATAGAAGCAATCATTCAATTTTGGCTTCATATTATAACAGATGCAGAAGTAAAAGACTTGGTTCACTCCATGGGAAGACGTTGTAATTCAGCATGTAAATTCTGTAATTTAGCATGTAATTCATGCTAAAGGTTATCCAACTAAGTATTAACTGACGTGATAATTTTTGTATATCTCATTTTTTTCTATGGTGATAATTTTTGTATATCTCAGTTTTTCTACATTTTTTCTTCTTTATCCTGTAACTGCTATTCTAATAGCAAATTCTTCATAAAAGTTATTGCATTATTTTATTTTATTTTTATTTATTTATTTATTTTATTAAATTTATATACCGCCCTACTCCCGAAGGACTCAGGGCGGTGAACAGCCATAAAATAAAACATATAGATACAAAATTTAAAATAGAGATAAAACTAATTAAATAAATTTGGCTGAACCATTTTAAAACCCCAATAAATTAAAACCAAATTTAAAATTCCATTTAAAAAGAGGAAAAGTTTAGGTCAGGCCAGCTTGATAGAATAAGAACGTCTTAAGCGCGCGACGGAAGGTACGCAGATCCGGAATCCTCCATATCTCCGGGGGGAGCTCGTTCCAGATCATAGGTGCCCCCACAGAGAAGGCTCTCCCCCTGGGGGCCGCCAGTCGACATTGTTTGGCCGACGGCACCCGGAGGAGCCCCTCTCTATGGGAGCGTACTGGTCGGTGAGAGGCTATTGGTGGCAGCAGGCGGTCCCGTAAATAGCCAGGTCCTAAGCCATGGAGTGCTCTGAAGGTGATAACCAAAACCTTGAAGCGCACTCGGAAGACCACCGGGAGCCAGTGCAGCTCGCGCAGGAGAGGCGTTACATGGGAGCGCCACATCGCTCCCATCACCACCCGCGTGGCCGCACTCTGCGCCAGTTGGAGCCTCCGAGTGCTCCTCAAGGGGAGCCCCATGTAGAGAGCATTACATTCTTGATTAAATTATCTTTCCATTGATATATAATTTTATGGTACTACTCCAGAAAATCCAGTGCTGTTATTAGCTAGTTTTAGAAAATACGCTTTTCCCAAAAGGTTTCCACAATTTTGGCCACTACTGTATATCTTTGTAGGATTTGGTGGGGGAAGCTGCAAACTGAAAAAGGGAAGTTCTGCACGCTCCAATTCAGATTTAATGTAATTAAATTCACGTTACACCTGGGCCTCTATAATTCAGTATTCAAGAGGAAAGAAAGTTTCGGGAAGAGCAAGCTTGGAAAATGATGAATCGGAATGAAGGATGGGGAAGATCAGTTCAGATTGCTAAATTAATGAGGCAGAATCAGCGCCAGGGTCTCCATCAATAAAAACGAGAATCCCAATCAGAACTTCATAAAGCGAAGCACGGTTGCCTGGAAATCTGGGCGTGAGGAAGGAACACAGGTAGTCCTTGAGTTACGACCACGTGAGCCCAACATTTCCATTGCTAAGCGAGATGATTGTCAAGTGAGTTTTGCCCAGCGGTGAAATCCACTTACCTTTGCTACCGGTCCGGGAATGGAAGCGTAAGGGAGCATGCGCAAAGGGTCAAAAACGGGACGTAATGACGTCCCAGTGGAGCCTCCCGCCATCGGTGCCATCGGTTTGCGCAAACCGGATAGATCCGGCTGGATTTCACCACTGGTTTTACCCCATTTTACGACCTTTCTTGCCACAATTGCTATGCGAATCACTGCACTTGTTAAGTTAGTAACACAGTCATTAAGTGAACCTGGCTTCCCCATTGTCAGAAGGGGGTGCCCAGGACGTTGCAACTGTCATAAATATGAAGCAGTCACCAAGCTTCTGATTTTTGATCACATGACCATAGGAATGCTGTAATGGTCAAAAGTGAAACCCGGTCATAAGTCACTTTTTCAGTGCCACTTTAACTTCAATTGGTCACTAAATGAATGGTTGTAAGTTGAGGACTACCTATAAATGATGACACAGGCATTGTGTCTATGAAGAAAACTTGGCCATTTTTGTTTTGACACTGAGACATTACATTCAAGGCAGGAAGCTCTGAAGTCGTTGGATAGAATAGAATAGTCTCAGTCACGTTTGGCACCTTACTTTACCTATATAAAGTAATACAGGCAGGGAAAATGTATCGTAAATCAATAAATAAATTAGAAATAAGAGGACAGTCTGTGGGAATTGGAATGTTTAATTTGAGAAGCATATCAGAACACATGAGAAGATGACAAATGGAATAGAATAGAAAGAATAGAATAGAATAGAATAGAATAGAATAGAATAGAGTAGAGTAGAGTAGAGTAGAATAGAATAGAATAGAATAGAATAGAATAGAATAGAATAGAACAGAATACAATACAATACAATACAATACAATACAATACAATACAATACAATACAATACAATACAATACAATACAATAAGGAATGGAATGGAATGGAATGGAATGGAATGGAATGGAATGGAATGGAATAGAATAGAATAGAATAGAATAGAATAGAATAGAATAGAATACAATACAATACAATACAATACAATACAATACAATACGGAATAGAATGGAATGGAATGGAATAGAATAGAATAGAATAGAATAGAATAGAATAGAACAGAACAGAACAGAACACAACACAACACAACACAACACAACACAACACAACACAACACAACACAACAAGGAATAGAATGGAATAGAATAGAATAGAACAGAACAGAACAGAACAGAACAGAACACAACACAACACAACACAACACAACACAACACAACACAACACAACACAATACAATACAATACAATAAGGAATAGAATGGAATGGAATGGAATGGAATAGAATGGAATAGAATAGAATTGGAATTGGAATTGGAATTGGAATTGGAATTGGAATGGAATGGAACGGAACGGAACGGAACGGAACAGAACGAAACAAAATGGAACAGAACGGAAGAGAACAGAACAGAATTCTTTATTGGCCAAATTCCACACAAGGAATTAGTCTCTGGTGCATCAGCATTCAGTGTACATACAAGCAAGTGATAAATCATGATCGCAAACATAAAATACAATCATCATAAATCATAAGACACAGCACTCAGCGATAGTCACAGGATACTAAAAAAAGTAATCAACATAAATCATATTAGGATCCTAAATAAATCGTTACTATAAATCATAAGATACAAACAAAGTTATAGTCATAAGAAGCTAAGGAAATAGGTAATAGGAAAGATGAGAAGGATAATAATAATACAGCCCTACTAGGTAGTTTGACAGTGTTGTGGGAATTAGTTGTTTAGGAGAGTGATGGCATGGGAGAAGAAAACTGTCCTTCTGTTTAATTGTTTTGGTGTGCGATGTCCAGAAGGGAGAAGCTGAAACAATATATGTCCAGGTTGTGAGGGATCTGTAGATATTTTCACAGCCCCCTTTCTGGCTCGTGCACTATACAGGTCCTCAATGGAAGGCAGGATGGTTGCAATTATTTTTTCTGCGGTTTTAACTATCCGTTGAAATCTGTCCCTGCTCATCCTGTTTGGTTGCTGTGCCAAACCAGACAGCTATAGAGGTGCAAAAATGACAGACTCAGTGATTCCTCTGTAGAACTGGATCAGCAGCTCCTTGGGTCAATCTGTGCTTTCTGAGTCGGCGAAATGGAAATCTCCATTTCGATGCTACTATTTGTACCTGTGGGAGACTGCGGAGATATCCCACGGTTTAGGTTAGACTGGAAAATGAATATATCCTAGCAAAAGAGGTTTGCAAACCCACTTCCATATTTCTGCGGGGGGAAAAAAAATACATGGAGACATTGATGAAAACTCCAGGGGTTGAGCTCAGGATGACAAATGCTTTATCTTAACTTGTCAGCAATAGCCCAAGAACCATTATTGGGGGAAAAGAAAAAGAGAGATGATTTCAACCCGAGCTGGTAGAAACTATCATTATTCTAAGAGGTTCAGTTTTCTCTTCTGAGGCTTAAAGAAGCTGTCAGCATTCTCAAGTAGAGCAGAGCAAGATTCAGTCCCGCCAGGAAGACTAAGAATATTTATTATTTTTTTTTAGCCCACCTTATTATCTTTAGAAATAACTCAAGGGGGCAAACCTATCTAATACTCCTTCCTCTTTCTACTTTCCCTACAACAACAAGCCTGTGAGGTGAGTTGGACTGAGAGAGACAGAGAGAGAGGCTGGCCCAAGCTTACCCAACTGGCTTTAGTGCCTAAAGCGGGACTAGAACTCACAGTCTCCTGGTACTTGGCCCAAAGTCACCCAGATAGCTTTCATGCTTAAAGTGGGACTAGAACTCAGTGTCTCCTGGTACTTGGCCCAAAGTCACCCAGCCAACTTTCATGCCTAAAATGAGTCTAGAACTCACTGTCTCCTGGTACTTGGCCCAAAGTCACCCAGGTAGCCTTCATGCCCAAGACACGACTAAAATTCAGCATCTCCTAGTGGTTGGCCCAAAGTCACCCAGCTGACTTTCATGCCTAAAGTGGGACTAGAACTCAGCATTTCCTAGTGGTTGGCCCAAAGTCACCCAGCTGACTTTCATGCCTAAGGTGGGACTAGAACTCACAGTCTCCCGGTACTTGGCCCAAAGTCACCCAGCTGACTTTCATGCTTAAAGTGGGACTAGAACTCAGTGTCTCCTGGTACTTGGCCCAAAGTCACCCAGCCAACTTTCATGCCTAAAATGAGTCTAGAACTCACTGTCTCCTGGTACTTGGCCCAAAGTCACCCAGGTAGCCTTCATGCCCAAGACACGACTAAAATTCAGCATCTCCTAGTGGTTGGCCCAAAGTCACCCAGCTGACTTTCATGCCTAAGGTGGGACTAGAACTCACAGTCTCTTGGTACTTGGCTCAATGTCACCCAGCTAGCTTCCATGCCTAAAATGTGACTAGAATTCAACTTCTCCTAGTGGTTGGCCTGAAGTTACACAGCCAACTTTCATGTCTAAGGCGAGACTAGAACTCACTGTCTCCTGGTGATTGGATCAAAGTCACCCAGTTGGTTTCTGTACCTAGGGCAAGACTAGAACTCACCTTCTCCTGATTTCAACCCTGGTGCCTTAACCACTAGACCAAACGGGAGAGCAGCTATAATGGCCGAATCTTGCCAGTGCTGTGCCTCTATGCCTATACGAATTAGGGAGCTGTCTGTTTGATCCACTTCTGCATACATTCTGTTTCTTTTAGATTTAACCCGCAATTTTTCTCCTTGTCGTTTTCCATAATGGACCTGGCTTATCTTTGTCAAGGTCATTTTTTGTAGAGTCCTTGGTGCTCTCTGAGCTTGGTTGTTTTCTTGCAGACGTTTCATGACCCAACTAGGTAACACCATCCATGCTAGAAGGGAGTAGAGTTTGCTCTCTGTTTATAGACAATGACTTCTTTTTTTTTTAGAGAGAGAGAAAAGATCCTAACAGGTGGCCCTGTTAGTGTGGATGGGAGTGTAATTTTTTTCTTGGTAGTTGTTTGATTAGGCTGTTGTTTACTGTTTGACTGCATATAAACAGAGATCAAACCATACTCCCTTCTAGCACTGATGATGTTACCTAGTTGGGTAAAGAAATGTCTGCAAGAAAACAATCAAGCTCAGAGAGCACCAAGGACCCCACTCTCCTCCTCCTCCTCCTCCTCCTCCTCCTCTCCACAAACACCCCTCCTTTCTAGCACTGATGAAGTTACCTAGTTGGGTAAAGAAACGTCTCCAAGAAAACAACCAAGCTCAGAGAGCACCAAGGACCCCTCATTTCAAACCTGAGCTCTACATTTTCTCCTCTAAAGGTCATTTCCCTTATTACCTACCCACAGATAAAGGTTATGTGTATCAATATAACAATTTATCTATCTACGTTCTACAGTGTCTCTATCTCCAGCCTTAGAAGAAGTACATTTACTCACTGGTTCAAGAAAGCCCATGCACTCGTGTAAAATCATTTCGTAAAGATCATCCAGGAAGTAGATAATTATTACTGTCTGTATTTTATGGCTCTCATTTCTCCCTCTATCAATTTCTAGGCTTCCCACTGTGTGTGCATGACTAACATCTCCTATTTGTGGCGCCCAGAATCTAAAAAAAAATTACAATTGACGGAGTTGCAAAAGGTCTGACGCTGAATATTATTTCAGGCTCGCGCTGGGCTTTCAAGGGTTAATGTGACACGATGACAGAGACGTTCCCCTTCCAGCATTTGGCTACTGCCAAAGCCAATTGGCATCTGAAAGATGCATTACTTATTCTCCTTCCATTCCTTTAAAGCAGGGATCCATTAAATCTCCAATAAAAATAGGACTTATAAAGGTCAAGGGTTCGCCAAACCCCCCCGATGGAACAAAGGCGAAGAATTGGATTAAGACACGGAGATGAAAATTTCATCCACTCACTCACTCACGTGAAATGGCATTTGCGGAGCAATGAGATGTGACAGCTGTAGGACTGGATTGCATCAATAATATTTGTTAACAAAAGTGGAGAGTTGGGGGCAGAAGGGGAGGGGGAGAGACCCAGATACACACAAAGGGCGAAAGAGAAGTGGAAGGGAAGGAGCTGAGCTGGAAAGGCTTGGTACGACTTTATTAATTTTTGATTGCTTGTGCTCAGAAATGGAAAGTTAATAATGCATTTACTGCCAACGGCGAGGCCCACTCTGGAAGAGGAGGGCATCAGACTGACTAGCGCACTGAAGCGGAAAACACCAAGGGGTAGGGTGGTGGTGGGGAAAACATCAGCCAGGAAGTTTCCAAGAGGACTGCAAACCGGAAAGCCACAGCTGTGCCTTGAAATGTCACAAGACATGTTTGTCGCGGCTGTTGACAAAAGTCCCTTTTGGTCTGCAGATGGGGCGAGCGATTTCATCCAACACCCCAGATGGCTTATTGCAAAGATTTTGGCAACATGTTTCGATTTAGGTTGGAGGGGTTGGCCTTTTTTTGAGAGAGAGAGAGAGAGAGAGAGAGAGAGAGAGAGAGAGAGAGAGGGAGGGAGAGAGAGAGGGAGAGAGAGAAAAGATCTTAATATAGCGTGCTGTAGGAGAAGAGCAGGCAGAGACTGGGGGTGGAGTCAAGCGAGGAATAAGCCTGGACAGAGGTGGTATTCAGCCGGTTCGGATCGGTTCAAGCGAACCGGTAGCGGAGATCCCGTCCACTCTGCCTCTATTCCGTTCTATTTAGGCATGTTTTTGAGGCCGGGTGCATGCGTGAAGGTGTGCGCATAAGTAAAGTGCATGCACGGAAGACTGGCCACATGCACGGAAGGTGCACATGAACCCGAACGAGCGTCCGTACGTGTGGCGAACCGGTGGTAACAAAATGTGAAACTCACCACTGAGCCTGGAGTCATTATGTTCCCATAAGCGGTCCAAATCCAGCCCTTCTTGAATTCCATTAACTGTTACTTAGCGTCCAGTCTCTTCTTAGAAACCTCCAGTGATGAAGCACCCACAACTTCTCAATGCAACTTCTGTTCCACTGGTTAATTGTCTTCACTGTTGGGAAGTTTCTCCTTAATTCCAGGTTGCTTCTCTCCTTGGTTAGTTTCCATCCATTGTTTCTTGTCTTTGCCTTTTCGATGTGCTTGTTTGAAATTTTCACAGGTAGCCAAATCAAACTGTCAACAGGAGGGTTGGTGATAAAAGCAACATACGTCTGGGACTGCCAAAAAGGACTAATTTCCGTCACTTGAATGAAAATTCACAATTTGCATGTTACTTCCTTTTTACTGGTTCTCAGAATGGCAATACAATTAGTCCTCAACTTAGCGCCGATGGTTCTACTTCTTCTTCTTGTGCCATATCCGTCATCGGACGTTGGCAATCGAGTTGGCGATCCTATTTTTATCAACAGCCACATGAAAAAGCGCTGCTGAGTTTTGTCCAAACCGGCCCCTTAGATTTTGAAGCCATGATGTTCTTCTTCTGCCTGGACCTCGTTTGCCTTCAATCTTTCCCTGGAGGATTTAGTGAAGGGTGCCATATTTTCCTGGGTGTTGCATCCAGAGGTGAAATGCTCCCGGTTCGGACTGGATCACCCGATCCGGTAGCGATGGAGGTGGGTGGTTCAGAGAACCGGTAGCAAAAATCCCTGTCCCCCCCACCCCTGCCCAGCTGAGCCGTGCGATCATCAGAGGCTTTTTTTTCTTTTAAATGCCTCTGACAATCCAAGCTGAGTTGCCTGATTGGCAGAGGCTTTTTTAAAAAGCCTCTGCTGATCAGGCAACTCAGCTTGGATCATCAGAGACATTTAAAAGTAAAAAAGCCTCTGATGATCAGGCAACTCAGCTTGGATCCAAGCTGAGTTGCCTGATCATCAAGCTGAGTTTGACGATCCAAGCTGACGATCCAAGACGATGCCTGACGATCCAAGCTGAGTTGCCTGATCGTCAGAGGCTTTTTTTCTTTTAAAAGCCTCTGATGATCCAAGCTGAGTTGCCTGATTGGCAGAGGCATTTAAAAGAAAAAGTCTCTGACGATCAGGCAACTCAGCTGAGATCGTCAGAGCCTTTTGAAAGCATTTTTTTACAACCTCTTCGCCAAAGAGGTTGTAGAAAAAATGGTTTTAAAAGAAAAAAAAAAAGGCCACGCCCACCCAGTCACATTACCCCACCACCACCAAGCCACGCCCACAGGACCGGTAGTAACAAATTTTAGATTTCACCACTGGTTGCATCACGTCCAAAATATTCTAACTTTCGCTTTGATGATTTTTGGTGGCTGATGGTTAATTGACTAAATTCTCGTGTAGATGGTATAAGTCCTCGATCTACAATCGCAATTGATCCCAAAATTTCTGTTGCTAAGCGAGATAGTTTGTTCAGTGAGTTTTGCCCCCGTTTTATGACCTTTCTTGCCACGGTTATTAAGTGAATCGCTGCAGTTGTCAAATTAATAAGGCGGTTGTTACGTGAATCTGCCTTCCCCATTGACTTTGCTGGTCAGAAGGTCATAAAAGGGGATCACATGATCCCCAGGACTGTCATAAATAGGAGTCGGCTGCCAAGCACCTGAATTTTGATCTCGTGACCACAGGGATGCCGCGACGGTCGTAAGTGTGGAAAAATGGTTATAAGTAGAGATGGGATTCACGTACCATAGCAACCAGTTCGCCCAGCACTGAAAATGTGAGCGCGCATGTATGTGTGCGGCGTTACAAAACACGGCAATTTGCTCATGCGCACCATCCATCCATACATGTGACAACAAACAACATGGCAATTCACTTGTGTGCATCGTCTATACATGTGTGCGGCATCAAAAACACAGCGAAATAGGACGGGATTGTGCCTGGGCAGGTGGGCAGTGTTGTGACTGAGGCCCAAGTAGTGATTACCAAACACAATTCAGTCCTGAACAAACTTATTTTATTAAAACAGCTGAGAATTAATTCATTCTCAGCTTTAGTCCAAAACAAATTCTTTGGCCTTATCACCAACCTTTGATGTCTTTGGCAACCTGCCAAAGGCTTTTCTTGGTGAAAACCCCACAAAGTTCAAGAGACACTGACAAGAAGCACTGGAATCAACGTTGCTTTTCTACAAAGAACCCAACGGCTTGTTGCTACTCTTTTAAGCCTTCTGGGAGTGGCCAATCATCTCCTGGCCTTACTCCTGAGTCGTCCCGTATGCTTCAGCTGCTCTTGCCTTCTGGCAGCTCTTCTCATACATGCACTAGGAACAGGCTCGTCCTGTTCCTCTGCCTCTCTGCTGTCCGCCTCTGGAGACTCTGGAGTCCGTGCATCGCTCCCAGATGGCCCTGGGCCCATCTCTGCCTCCGATGCAGAGCCCTCGTCTGGGCCTTCCCCAGACTCCAGGACTGGCCCATGTTCCTCTCCAGCCTCCTCACTGTCTGATTCCGCTGCTAGGTTCGCAGGCTGCTGGCAGACAACAACAGGCAGGCCCACCCACAGGTCGCCAGTACCGATTCACACAAACCGGTCTAAACCTGGTGCCTGGTTTAGCTCAACAGACAGAAGCACTGTAATTTAACACCAGCTGTCTGCAATTAAAGTAAGATCGAATCTCGCCAGGCTCAAGGTTGACTCAGCCTTCCATCCTTTCTAAGGTAGGTAAATTGAGGACCCGGTTTGTGGGGGCAATAAGATGACTTTGTATAAATATACAAAAGTATGAAGGCTATTGCTTAACGCACTGTAAGCCGCCCTGAGTCTCCGGAGAAGGGCGGCATATAAATCAAATTAAAAAAAAAACCAACCACCTGAATACCACCTCTGGTTATAAGTCACTTTTTTCAGTGCTGCTGTAACTTCAAATGGTCACTAAACGAATGATTGTATGCTAAGGACTACCTGTATAGACGTGAGCAATAAATCAGCTTAACTGGAACTTAATGTGCGCTCCTGATTCTTCAAGCTTGACACATACTTAAGTATGTTTGATTGATTGATGATGTCCTATCAAGTCCTTCTTGTCCTAAAAGGCAGAAGCTCTCTACCACTTAGATATCTTCATTGCCAATTTTAAGACAGGTTATTCGATCTGTGGCCATTGGTTTGGTCTCCTTTCTAATTAATGTTAGTCCGATTTTTTTCACTGCTCTTTGATTTTAACTACAGATCATCCTCGTGGATCCGTTTAGCGACCGTTTGAAGTCGGGATGCCACTGAAACAAGTGACTTATGACCGGTCCTCGCACTTACAACTCTTGCAGCATCCTCAAGATCATGTGATCAAAATTTGGGCGCTTGGTAATTGGCGTGTATTTATGACGGTCGCAGCATCCCGAGGTCACGTGATTGCCCTTTGTGACTTTCTCAGCAGGCTTCTGACAAGCGAAGTCAATGAGAGAAGCAGCTTTGCTTAACAATTGCACAATTCACTTAACAACTGCAATGATTCAATTAACAGCTACGGCAAAAAAGTTCATAAAATGGAGGGTGCAACTTATGTAACAACCGCCAACTGAAATTCTGGTCCCAATTATGGTCATAAGTCGAGGACTATAGTCTGTTCTAGGGCCTTTGCCTTCTTGGCTCTTAAGGTAGCGTCATCGGCATAGCGCAGGTTAAAACCTTCCCACTCTTCCTTCCCTGCTAACTGTTAAGTTCTATATACAAAGTTAATTGTTATTTAGAGACTGACCTATTTCGTGGAGGCACCGAGGAATTCAAAACGCAGTTTAAAATAGATTGAATTTAGAATAGAGTAGTGAACGGTGATTGTTTATAATGCCTTGGTAAGACTACACTTGGAATACTGCATCCAGTTTTGGTCACCACAATATAAAAAAGATGTGGAGACTCTGGAAAAAGTGCAGAGAAGAGCAACAAAGATGATTACTAGGGGACTGGAGGCTAAAACATATAAAGAACGATTGCAGGAATTGGGTATGTCTACTTTAATGAAAGGAAGGACTAGGTGTGACATGATAGCAGTCTTCCAACATCTAAGAGGCTGCCACAAAGAAGAGGGAGTCAAGCTATTTTCCAAAGAATCTGAAGGCAGGACAAGAAGCAATGGGTGGAAACTCATCAAGAAGAGAAGCAACCTAGAACTAAGAAGAGCCCTTGTCCGGGCCTTCCCCAGACACCAGGACTGGCCTATGTTCCTCCCCAGCCTCCTCACTGTCCGACTCAGCTGCCAGCTCTGCAGGCTGCTGGCGGACCACAACACCCTGTTTCCCCCTCCCCCCAAGGTGTGTCATCAGTCACATTCTCCAATGAAGCAATTTTGCGGGTTGTAGAAGTCACTCCCTCCAGCCACTGTGGATCTCCGTGGAGATGCCCTTGACGGTTCCTGGCTGGAATGTGCTTTGTTTTGACTGAAATGCAAACTCCTCGACACAGCTGCGAGGCTCGATTGTCTATCCCCCTACCTATGCAAACCGAGAGCAGGTCGAGAAGGCTTCGCGAGTTGACAAGGGGCTTTGGAATTCATGACAAAGAAAGCCCATCTTGAATTAATGCACATCCCGGTATTTATTTATGGTATTTATTAGTAATTTTTTTATCCCACCTTTATTGTTTTATAAGAAACTCAAGGGGATAACACACACAATACTCCTTCCTTCTTCTCTTATCCCCACAACAACAACCCTGTGAGGTGGGTTGGGCGGAGAGAGTGATTGGCCCAAAATTACCCAGCTGACATTCATGCCTATGGCAGGACTGGAACTCACAGTCTCCTGATGATGGGCCCAAAGCTGTGTGGCTGGCTTTAATGCCTAAGATGCCTAAAGTGAGATTAGAACTCACCATCTCTTGTTGATTGTCTCAAAGTCACCCAGCCAGCTTTCATGCCTAAGGAAGAACTAGAACTCACTGTCTCCTGCTGATTGGCTCAAAGTCACCTGGTCAGCTTTCATGCGTAAGGAGGGACTAGAACTCACCGTCTCTTGTTGATTGGCTCAAAGTCACCCAGTCAGCTTTCATGCGTAAGGAGGAACTAGAACTCACCGTATCCTGCTGATTGGCTCAAAGTCACCCAGCTAGCTTTCATCCCTAAGGAGGGATTAGAACTCACTGTTTCCTGCTGATTGGCTCAAAGTCACCCAGCCAGCTTTCATGCCTAAGGAAGAACTAGAACTCACTGTCTCCTGCTGATTGGCTCAAAGTCACCTGGTCAGCTTTCATGCGTAAGGAGGGACTAGAACTCACCGTCTCTTGTTGATTGGCTCAAAGTCACCCAGTCAGCTTTCATGCGTAAGGAGGAACTAGAACTCACCGTATCCTGCTGATTGGCTCAAAGTCACCCAGCTAGCTTTCATCCCTAAGGAGGGATTAGAACTCACTGTTTCCTGCTGATTGGCTCAAAGTCACCCAGCCAGCTTTCATGCCTAAGGAAGAACTAGAACTCACTGTCTCCTGCTGATTGGCTCAAAGTCACCCAGCCAGCTTTTATGCCTAAGGAGGAACTAGAACTCACCATCTCCTGCTGATTGGCTCAAAGTCACCCAGTCAGCTTTCATGCGTAAGGAGGAACTAGAACTCACCGTCTCCTGATGATTGGCTCAAAGTCACCCAGCTAGCTTTCATCCCTAAGGAGGGATTAGAACTCACTGTTTCCTGCTGATTGGCTCAAAGTCACCCAGCCAGCTTTCATGCCTAAGGAGGAACTAGAACTCACCATCTCCTGGTTTCTGGTCCCATTGCCTCAACCATAAGGCCAAATTTGGTCTCCAGTATAGATTTTCAAAAAAAACTAAAGTCATGGCCCATATACCTTTTCTCGTTCATCTACATGGCAGTGATTCTGATCACCTATTAGAAGAAACATTCCAGTAACATTTGAATTTCTTTTTTTTTTCCTTCCAGGATGCAAAGCAAAAAAAAACCAAAAAAAAAACCCGAGGTGAGGCCGATCAAAGATGCTTAATGCCGGTCCAAAATCCCCTCCCTTCTCATCTCCCAATTAAGATAAGAACGTAATCTTTCTCAAAGGGAAAGTCTGGGAGACCGAAAAAGAAAATAGAAAAACCTAGCAAGCTCCATAATGAAGAGAAAGAGAGAGAGAGAGAGAGAGAGAGAGAGAGGGAGGGAGGGAGGGAGGGAGGGAGGGAGGGAGGGAGAGAGAGAGAGGAAGAAATGGGTTCTCGTATATCACAAAAGAGACAAATTACAATTTGGGATTTAGGAGGTGACAAGATGACAAAAGCGAGCATCAAAATAAGAATTAGATGGGAAATTACCAAGTGAATAGATAGATAAAAATAGTCCCTTTTTAATGTTTTTTTGGCCTGGCTGTTGAGTTAAAATCGCTTGTTTGTTTTGTTTTAATGTTAAAAGCGGGTGTTATCACAGCCACTCAGCTTTTCAGTCTGGTTTTATAACATTTTGTTCCTGAGTTTTGGGTTGGTTGTTTGTTTATTTATTTATTTATTTTTAAAAAAAAAAGATAAGATTTCCAAAAAAGGCTGCATGCTATTGAACAAGAACTTAATTAGGCTGGTTGACCCCCCCATCCCCCCACCCCAAATGAGCTGGAGATGACAGACCATCATTTAAGTTTATTTTCTCATTTACTGGCAGAATTAGGTGTCAACATAGCTTCCAACTAGGAGAAAGGAGTTGGGACTGGTAAAGATGTGTAACATGCCAATAGAAGAAGATATTTGTAACTCCGGGTTTAACTGAGGAGTCCTTGGTGCTCTTGGAGCTTGGTGGGGTTTTCTTGCAGATGTTTCACTACCCAATGAGGTAACATCATCAATGCTAGAGGGGAGTGGGGTTGTTCTGCCCCAGCTACGGACCCCAAAGAACGCAGCACACACAAAGTCTGTACAAACCTTAGTTTACTAAATTAAATCAGTCTTTTTCAAACAAAGGCTGTTAATTAACTTTCTTAACAGCCTACAAGAATCCACAGAATAAATAATCGTAATCTTACTAGGGTTGGCAGAAAGCCCAGAAGCAATTTGCAGGAAACTGATAAGAGAACTAAGATCAGGACGCGAAGGAGAGTGAACGAAGTTGTTCCCTGCAAATTGCCTCAGTCGTTGTTCTTCCTTAAATAGGCTAACGGAGTGGCCAATTAGCCCCAAGCCTTACTCTCGAGGAGACCTCCTCCTGAGCAGCCACTCCTGTCTTTTGGCAGCTCTGCATGCCCATGCATCGAGAAGAGTATCATCCTCTTCTTCCTCTTTACTTATGGAAGTTTCTGGAGGTTCTGAAGGCCCTGGCTGAATCCCCGCCTCTGGCACCACATCTTCTCCAGCCTCCTCATTGTCTGACTTGAGTGCCAGCTGCACAGGCTGCTGGCGCAGCACCATACCAGCCTCTCGCTGTCGGAATCAGCTACTAGCTGCACAGGCTGCTGACGGGCCACAACACTGATGATGTTACCCCGTTGGGTAGTGTTGTGGTCCACCGGCAGCCTGCGGAGCTGGCAGCAGAGTCAGACAGTGAGGAGGTTTGGGAGGAACATGGGCCAGTCCTGGAGTCTCAGACAAGGGCTCTGCATCGGAGGCAGAAAGGGGGCCAGGGCCATCTGGTAGTTATGTGCTGCCTCCGGAGCCTCCAGAATCTGACATCAGCGAGGCAGAAGAACAGTGTGAGCCTGTTTCCAGTGTGTGCATGGGCAGAGCTGCCAGAAGGCAAGAACAATTAAGGGGAAAAAAGGGTGACTCGGGAGTAAGGCTTGGAGTTGATTGGCCCCTCCCATAAGACATAAAAGAGGAGCAAACGGATGTGAGCCTTTGCAGGAAGCAATTAGTTCATATAGTCAATTCAAGCTCTGAGAAGCTCCGTTTGACTCGGTGCTCCGTTTGGCCTTGCAAAACGAATTGGCAATTATGTCTCTGGCAGCGTTTCAAGGGAGATAAAGGAGATAAAGCTTATCAACATTACCCTGAAAGACTGTGTCAACTCGAGCAAACATCTGTCGGCATCTTCCCAGATTGTTTGGGAATCGTTACGGGCCGTGAATGACCATAATTCACAGCCGTCTCAATAAAAGAGGTTTTTTGGGACTGAAATTGTGATTTATGCTTTCTCAGGAAGCCTAGGTCGGAATAGGTAGTGAAACGTCTGCAAGAAAGAGCTGCAGTGGCACAGGGGTTAGAATGTAATATTGCAGGCTACTTCTGCTGACTGCCGGCTGCCTGCAATTTGGCAGTTTGAATCTCACCAGGCTCAAGGTTGACTCAGCCTTCCGTCCTTCCAAGGTCAGTAAAATGAGGACCCAGATTGTTGGGGACAATAGGCTCTTAGAGAGGGCTGTAAAGCACTGTGAAGCGGTATATAAGTCTAAGTGCTAAATGCTATTTGCTTGTGCTGCCCAGCCCTCACCTTCTAAGTACTTGGTGGCATATCAGTACTCTTGTTCATTGACGAGGGGCTTCAAATTCAAGAGACAAGCAAGGATCTCAGAGTCCTCCTCCTCCTCCTCCTCCTCCTCCTCCTCCTCCTCCTCCTCCTCCTCCTCCTCCTCTCTGCAAACCCCTGTTTGCAGAGTTTCAGACTTATGACTGTGGCCCCATCCCCATGGTCATATGATTTGCATTCAGAGATGCTTGGCAACCGGTTCATATTTATGACGGTTGCTGTCTGTCACTAGGTCAGTGGATCCCCTTGTGCAACCTTCTGACAAGCAAAGTCAAGGGGGGGGGGACGCCAGATTCATTTAACAACCGTGTTATGAATTTAATGATGCCCATGATTCGCTTAATGGACGTGGCAAGAAAAGTCGTAAAACGGGGGCAAAACTCACTTAACCCATTTCTCACTTGACAGCAAAAATTCTGGGCTCAATTGTGCTGGTACGTCGAGGACTACCTGTATCAGGGGTGGGTTCTAAATTTTTTTACTACCGGTTCTGTGGGCGTGGCTTATTTTGTGGGTGTGGCTTGATGTTATGTGACAATTCTTTAGGATTTAGCACAGGTACTGGTCTACCAGGTTTTTAACTGCTTGCAGAGCTGTATCGGTCTACTCATTCGTTTTTGGAGGCACCGGTCTACCCATTTGTTTTTGGAGGTACTGGTCTACCCATTTATTTTTGCAGGCACTGATCTACTCATTTGTTTGCTTTTAACACTGATCAGCTGTAGGGCGGCCCTTTGAAGCCCCGCGGCAAGAGTTTAAACAGTTTTTTTCCCTCTAGCCATCAGCTGGGACTCAGGAGGCAGCAATAGATTGGGGGTAGGACCAAATAAAAGGTAAGAATAATGGGGGGGGAGGTGTGGGGGGGCCAGAACCGGTTTGCTGACATCATATCCTCACTGCTACCAGCTCGGGAGAACCGGGCCGAACCGGGAGGAACCCACCATTGACCTGTATGATGTAGTTGCCGTTACAGAAACTTGGTGGGATGAAATTCAGGAGCACCGCAGCTTTTCTCGCTCAACGTAAAGAGCTTTTTCGTGGCTTGGGAAGAGGGAAAAAAGTGGAAACTTAAAAATAAGCAAATCCGCTAGATTCTGAGTCCTCCTTGTTGCAATATTTTTAGGATCAGACTCAATAATAATAATGAGAGTTAGAGGTTTAAATATATTTCTCTTTAATTATAATAGGCATTCTATATTCACTGAATATTCACAGATAGAAGCAAAGAAAATGGTGAAGGTGGCTCCTTATATATACAAAGGGTGGAGCCAAGAGTGGGAGTGGTGAATTATGAATACATTAAGAAACAAAGAATAAGTTAACCCCTGATATCCCATATATACATTATTTACACATTAGGGAATAAGGCATTTACATCTGACAAATCCCCCTCTAAATGCCGGTTCGCTATACAACACCAATTACATTCAGATTCAGGACAATATAAGACATACAATTTGGAAGTTAAGTATTTGTGCTGTTTAGAAGGTAAAGGCTTCGTCAATATGTCAGCTAATTGTTCAGAGGTATCACAATGCACTGCTTTGATAAATCCATCTTGAGACAATTGTCTCACATGCTTAAATTTTATATCTATATGCCTGGATCTTTGTCCAATGGCATCGGATCTAGATATTTCAATGGCCGCTTTATTGTCTTCATGCATAACAAAAGGCAAAGCAGGTTTTTTCCAAACATCTGAAATTAAATCATTAAACCATACAAGGTTATTTGCAGCTTTGGATAAACAAACATATTCCGCTTCTGTGGTTGAAGTGGCTACCAGTTCTTGTTTACCAGTGTACCAGTAAACTGGACAGTCATTTAACAGAAAAATATAACCAGAAGTACTTTTTCTGCATGATATATCTCCAGCCCAATCCGCATCTGCGTAACATGTAAGTCTTGGTTCTTTATTATCACTAGGTTCTAATACTAGGCAAAAGTCTAATGTACTTTTCAGATATCTTAAAATTCTTTTGACAGCTTCCCAGTGATACATTGTTGGTTTGCTAACGTGCCTTGATAATAAATTGAGTGGTAATGCAATATCTGGCCTGGTCCAATTAGATATATAAAGAAGTGAACCTATGACTGATCTATAAAATGTATTATCCCTGAATTCAGGGGAAGATTCATCAGTATTTCTAAGGAAATCAGTTTGCATAGGAGTGTCACAGGGTTTGGCATTGTTTAAATTGCATTTGTTTAGAAGTTCAATAATCTTATCTTTCTGAGTAAGTTTGAATCCCCTTCTAGTTTTGTTAATTTGTACACCAAGGTATTTGTTTACTTTACCTAGAGATTTCAACGAGAAATGTTCATTTAACTTGTTTACAAAGATTTCTCTTCTCTCTTTGTGTTTTCCTATATATAAAATATCATCTACATAAATCAATACAAATTCAATGTGATCATCACTCTTTTTGACAAAGAAACAGTTATCAGCAGTGGTAGCGTTGAAATCCATGGTCTTAAGTACTTTTACCAAGCAATCGTACCATCTTTTGCCAGATTGCTTTAATCCGTATAAACTCTTGTTCAATAGCCAAATTTCATTTTTATTAGTGTATTGACTGTGAGGTGCTCTTACATATATTTCCTTATCTAGTTTTGCGTGTAGGTACGCAGTCTGTATGTCATATTGAAATACATCAAGATTGAGTGCGGATGCTACTACTAGAGCTGTTTTAACACTCTCTGTTCTTACTGTGGGGGAGTATGTGTCAGTATAGTCCTCCGGATATTTTTGTGCATAACCTTGTGCAACCAATCTAGCTTTGTATAAGGTATTGCCTCCTTCTAGGTTCTTAATTTTATAAATCCACCTGGTACCAATAATTGTTTTATCTTTGGGTGCAATCGCAGGTGTGAATACATTTAATCCTTGCAAACTTTCCATCTCTTTTTTCATAGCTAGTTCCCATTTTTCCTTTTCTTCACGAGGTAGTTTTAATACTTCCTCATATGTATTAGGTGTTATTTGTTCACCATCCATATGCATTATGTAATCTCTGTATTTATTTGGTATTTGATTTCTGTTGTTCCTAATAGCTCTTTCTGGTTTGCTATGGTAGTCATGCAAATATCTTGCTTCCTTTTTTGTTAATGTGTCTGTCTTTATTTTGTGTTGACTATTTGTCCATGTTTTGGTTTTGTTTTTATTTTTGTTGACATTTTGATTTTCTATTGTCCCTTCCTCACGAGATTTGGTATCTTTGCATTTATTCGGAAATATTTCATTAAGATGTAATTTAGACCAGTTGGCCTGTTCATGGAACACAGCTGTTCTGGAAACTATAAGTTTATTATTATTATCAATGAATCTGTACCCTTTGGTGCCAGTTTCATATCCCATAAATCTTAGTCTTCTGGATACGTTTTCTCCCTTTCTTCTCAACTGTTTGGGTATGTGTACGTCTGCAGTGACCCCAAATATGTGCATGTGTGCTAATTTTGGTTTCCTATTATACATCACCTCATATGGTGTCTTATTCACAATACTGGACCAGGTTCTATTTTGAGTGTAATTTGAATAATGTAGGGCTTCTGACCAAAATTGTTTGCCTAAACCAGCATCCTCTAATGTGCATCTAATCATGGTTTGTAATGTGGAATTCTTTCTCTCTGCAATCCCATTCTGGAACGCAGAAAATGGACTAGACGTGTAATGTAGCATTCCTCTATCCTTTAACCATCGGGAGAATTCTTTAGACATGAATTCACATCCCCTATCTGTCATAATTTGTTTTATTCTGATATTATGTTGTGTTTCTATGCGTTTGTAAAATTCCTTAAATTTTTGAAAGGTTTCATCCTTGTGTTTTAATGTGTAAACAAAACCATAGCGACTGTAATCGTCTACTATTGTTAGGAAGTAACGTTTTCTATAAGTGATTGATGGAGTTAATGGACCAACTAAGTCCATGTGTACTAAGTCAAAAATTTTGTTAGTTGATCTGGTGGATTTTTTTGGCCTGGGACTAGTTTTTAATTTAGTAGATTTACATACTGAGCATTCCAAATAATTTTCGCAATTTTTTATTTTGACACCTTCTGCGTGTTCAGTCATTTTTTGTACTACAGGAAAACTTGCATGTCCTAACTTCCTATGTAAGATATGAGCACACTCGTCATGAATTGGTTTGCCTATTTTTGGTTTCTTCTCATTGTGTGTATCTGTGTGATCATGAGATATTTTACATTCATCATTGTCACTGTTACTAATATTTTCATCATCTGCCTCAATACAATCTTCCATATTTGAATCAATGTTATGTAACCATCTTTCTTTTGTTATCAGATAGGGTAGGCCTCCTTTAATCATCACAGTGCCTACATTTGTTTTATTCTTCTCTAAAGTTGCTTTTCCCTTTGAGAAAACTATATTGATGTCAGAATCTCTGCTTAGTTTTATGGCACTTAGTATGTTATGAGGTATTTCTGGTATTAACAATACCCCCTCTATTTTTCCTAGACCAGGCAAGGTCACATTCCCTCTGCCTAATACTTGAACTTTTTCTTGATTAGCTACCTTTATTACAAACTTATCTTCTATAAATGAAGACAATATATTTTTGTTATTAGTGGTGTGATTAGTTGCTCCAGAATCAATAAGCCAATTATTGTTCTCATTTTGTTGCGTTTTAGTGCTGTCTTGTTTATTTAGTCCATTCAGTGAACCAGATTTTCTCTCTTTTGAATTTTCTCTGCCCCCTCTACTTTCTCTGTAATTTGGTGGGCTTCTATATTTATGTCTATCTGTGGAAGACTGTCTATAATTGTATTTATTCCTATATTCTGACCTATGTCTTTCCTTTGAAATTTTGGGACAATCTCTTCTATTGTGTTCTCTGGACCCACAATTGTGGCATTTAAAAGTTTCATTATATTTTTCTTGGAAAGCTACCTTCCTAAAAGATTTGTGTTCTGTGTGATTGCTATAACGATTTTTTCTTGAATTGTCTTCTGCTATCAATTTGTTAGACAGACTTTCTATTGACAGATATCCTAGATTGATGGTGTCTAAGTGTGACATAAAACTATCCCATGATGAATCAAGTGAGTTGATAATAACACTTTTCATTGTTTGATCTGAAATCACTTCCCCCCTCAAATGCAGCTCAGCTCTTATTTTGTTTAAAGATATTAAATGCTCACTTATGGAAACCCCTGGTTTTACTCTGGAAGAAAAGAAGTCCTTAGACATTCTTGTGGTGGTAGCTACACTATCGCTGTGAAACAAATTAAACATGCATTGAATTATTTCTGAAACAGTTAGATTTGGTTTGATGCTATGATACATTGCAGGAGACACGCTAGATATTATTAAGAAAAATGCCTTATGGTGTAAACAATCTATTTTTAAAGTCCAAGGTCTTCTTGGGGGACTAGTGATAAAAAATAGTAAATTTTCTTTCATAAAGACAACCTGGAGCTGTTGATACCATTCTTGTAAATTAATGCCATCAACCCTAAGTTTTGGGAAGTCACTGGGTAAGTTACCCACATTATTTTGTCCATTACTTACAACCTGAGGTAGTCCGTGGTCTCGCAAGTGTAGGAAATTGCAAAACGGCATGGGAATGCTCGCAACGAGTCTGCGCGGTTCTCTGGCCAGTTCAAGTCTTTCCGGACCGTCTACGTAGTTTCGCACATGCGCGTTGTTCATTTCTTCTTTGACGTCGTCGTGGAAGGTTCTCTCCATTGTAGCTCGCTCGCTCCGCTCCTCTTCAGACGAGTCGGTCTCTGGCTCGGTCTTAGGAGTTCTGATGGCGGCGACTGTTCTTCTCTTTCTTTTGGGTGCGTTGGCACTTGCTTCGGTCTGCGGTGTAGGGCGGAATCGACATGGCTCTCTGGGCTCGGGCGTCGTCGTTCTCGAAGTCAGGATGGGAGCGTGCAGGTCTTGAAGTATCGGCTTGTTCGCTTGCTTCTTCGTTGGCGCTTTGGAAATTTTTAATTTTGGCCCAAATGCAGCAAAAAGCGTCTTCATTGCTGACTTTACTTGGGATTTCGTTAAGTCGTCTTCATTTTCTGATTCTGGCTCTTCCGAAGAGTTTGAATCCTCCTTTTCACTTTCGTTGTCTGATAACGTTTTTCGCGCCAGAAATTTTGAACTGAGCATTTTGATTGGCTCTGCTTCGCTCACTTTGGAGGCTTGTTGAAACCAAGATGGCTGCCATTCAAAATTTCGCGCGGGATCACATCTTTTCTTTTTCATAACGACTTTCTCTGTAGTCATATCACTCACAGTTTTTTGGTCTTTGGGTTTCTCTTTAGCGATGTTTTTCTCTCTCGCTGCTCCGCTGTTCTTCAGCATTTCTTGGAGGTTCGCGATGAGGCTTTCATCATTCTTCTGGCTTTTTAATAGCTTCAGTATCTCTGACCTGAGTTCGTTATTTTCTATTTCGATTTCCTCCTGGCCATCATTTTCATTTATTAATTCTTCTTCTTCAGTGGTGTATTCTTCGGATTCTCTCGAAATCGCGTTTGTGGATTCGTTGATTATTTCTTGTTCAGTTTCTATTTCTTTGCTGTAGGCCCTGGTGTTGGGCCTATCTTTCTTAGACATTTTTAGGTATTTATTGAGTCAATTAACCATCCTCTGCTACCAGTTTGTTGCAATATTTTTAGGATCAGACTCAATAATAATAATGAGAGTTAGAGGTTTAAATATATTTCTCTTTAATTATAATAGGCATTCTATATTCACTGAATATTCACAGATAGAAGCAAAGAAAATGGTGAAGGTGGCTCCTTATATATACAAAGGGTGGAGCCAAGAGTGGGAGTGGTGAATTATGAATACATTAAGAAACAAAGAATAAGTTAACCCCTGATATCCCATATATACATTATTTACACATTAGGGAATAAGGCATTTACATCTGACACTCCTGAATTTTTACACATTACAAACCTGACATTCTTGTGTTGGAAGAAATGTCCATCTGGGTTCAGTTCCAAGTTGGGGAGAAAGATACTGGAAACATGGAGGCTGCTCGGGAAGATGGATTAATGGTGGACAGGACCACATGGTTTTGAGATCCTGGGCAAAAAGGCACATGGGTGAGAGAGAGAAAGAGATTTATACCCTCTGTTGGGCTTTGAATCTGAGCTTGTATTCTGATTGGTTGTCAGACTCCCATGGGGCTGTGCAGGGAAGCTTTGTAGCAGTGGTGGGTTTCAAATTTTTTTACTACCGGTTCTGTGGGTGTGGCTTGGTGGGCGTGGCATGGCTTGGTGGGCGTGGCAGGGGAAGGATACTGCAAAATCTCCATTCCCACCCCACTCCAGGGGAAGATTACTGCAAAATCCCCATTTCTTCCCAATTAGCTGGGACTCGGCAGGCAGAGAATAAATGGGGGCGGGGCCAGTCAGAATTTTTACTACTGGTTCTCCGAACTACTCAAAATTTCCCCTACCGGTTCTCCAGAACTGGTCAGAACCTGCTGAAACCCACCTCTGCTTTGTAGGTTGTCTTTTGAATCCTAGGCTTGGTTGAGCCTTGCTGGGTGATGCAATCTCCCCAGGTGCCATGTGGTGAGTTCTGTTGCTAGATGGGTAGAGGGCTAATCCTATCTTTGTTAGATCCTGGGTGAGGGCATTTGCTTATGAATAGACCTAGCTATCTCTTTATCTCTTAAGTGCTGACATCTGCTGTGGGCTATTGAGGATGATGGGGGGGGGGTTATTAAGAGTGAGTCTGCCTCCTGCCTAAAAAAACATTTTTCTCCATTTCTCATCCAGGGAAATATAATATTCTGCCTTTTTAATATTTCCTAGAATATTTCATTCTTCTAGTAGAGGCGTGGGTGCTAACTTCCTACTTGGCTTAAATCTCTCCTGGAACATTTACACTTTTTAAAAAAGCTGTGGAAGGGATTTAGGGTGGTGGCTTGGCCATCTTGTTGGAGCCATGGATGTCTGGGAGAGAGGAAAAATTCAGATAATCCCCCTCTTCCAATATGGAAATGGGCTGGCATTATCCTAATCCTTTAGGGGGCGGGGAACTTTGATCAAAGCACTATTAACAGAGATTATCTACTTCCAGTGCTGTATGTAAAATGCAAACATTTCCTGTCCGATGTCACATTAAAAGTACCCTCCTAAGAAATTATCATGTATGTAATCAAATTTGCAAGCTAAATGTTGGAGATGTGAATGTAATGATGCAACTTATTACCATATATGGTGGACTTACAAGAAAATCAAGGCATTTTGGATAAAAATTTGGTGGGTGATGCAGAACATTTTGAAAAGAAGGTTAAAATTTACTCCTCAATTGTTTCTATTGGGTATAACTACAGACTGTACAGTTTTAGAGACTAAATTGATTTTGAACTTAATATCAGCAGCTAGGCTGCTGGTAGCTCAATATTGGAAGAAAGACTCTTTGCCTACTATTGAAGAGTGGACATTGAAAGTAACAAACCTAGCAGAAATGGCGAAAATCTCGGCGTATTTGAAGGACCACATGCAAGAAAGATACGTATCGGAATGGAGAAGATGGATTGATTATATTCAAAATAAGTATCAGACAAGAAAATATCAAATAGCTTATGAATGACTGTTAGTATTAGAAGTATCTAGTTATCGATAGTGGAGTTAAGGTTTCAGTGGGGAAGGTAGTACTTTGAGGATAAGTAGATTAATCTAGTTTATGTTTGACTAAATGAAATACCTTGTATTTTGCTCTGGGAAGTCGGGGGGGGGAGGGTGGGATGAAGGGAGGTAAAGGGTGGGGGGAACAGGGGGGAAATTTTTTTCTCTTTTTTGTAAAACTTTTATAATAAAAAAAAAAGTACCCTCGCTCCGTCAGTATATTAAAATGAAAGGTCAGGACGATCCAGATAAGCTGGAGCAATGCAGCAATTCCTATGAAGAGCTTTGCTGATCTCTTCCTTCAAACCCATCATCCCCGCCCAAATCATGTTTTATAAAAGGTCCGAACTAACCTGCGGTTAGGGCAGAGGTCAGCAACCTGTGGCTCTGGAGCCGCATGTGGCTCTTTCATCCCTCTACTGCAGCTCCGTCGCTCAAAATATGCGGCACAACTGCCAATGTGCAACACCCACCGACGCGCAATTTATTAAGCTTTTCAACCCCCAGTAGGCCAACCGTGGATAAATCCAAGAAAAGAACAGTTTCAGAAGAAAACAGAACCTTTAATTCAACTACATATGCTATTTTTGTGGCCGCTCAGGAAATAGTCACGCACGGGAAGAGTTTTGTGGCTTCCAGTGTTTTCTTTTCTGTGGGGAACGGATCCAAATGGCTCTTTGAGTGTTTAGGGTTGCTGATCCCTGGGTTAGGGGATTAGCGGGCTGAATCTGTTCCATCCAAAATTTGGGTGTTTGTAGGCATAAAATCTGTACAGGTTGACCTCAACGTATGATCACAAGGGAATCCAAACTTTCCATTGCTAAACAAGGCAGCTGTCAATTGAGTTTCCCCCCATTTTTATGACTTTTTGGGTCACAGTTGTTAAGCGAATCATTGCAGTTCTTAAGTGAATGATGCGGCCCAAAGTCACCCAGCTGGATTTCATGTCTAAGCCGGGACTAGAACTCACAGTGTCCTGGTCATTGGTCCAAAGTCACCCAGCCAGATTTCATGCCAAAGGGAGAACTAGAACTCACAGTCTCCTGGTGATCGTCCCAAAATCACTCAGCCGGATTTCATGCCTAAGCAGGACTAGAACTCACGGTCTCCTGGTGACTTGGCCCAAAGTCACTCAGCTGGATTTCATGCCTAAACAGGACTAAAACTCACGGTCTCCTAGTGATTTGGCCCAAAGTCACTCAGCTGGATTTCATGCCAAAGGGAGAACTAGAACTCATAGTCTCCTGGTGATTGGCCCAAAATCACTCAGCTGGATTTCATGCCTAAGCAGGACTAGAACTCACGGTGTCCTGCTGATTAGTCCAAAGTCACCCAGCTAGATTTCACGCCAAAGGGAGAACTAGAACTCACAGTCTCCTGGTGATCGGCCCAAAATCACTCAGCCAGATTTCATGCCTAAGCAGGACTAGAACTCACGGTCTCCTGGTGACTTGGCCCAAAGTCACTCAGCTGGATTTCATGCCAAAGGGAGAACTAGAACTCACAGTCTCCTGGTGATTGGCCCAAAATCACTCAGCCGGATTTCATGCCTGAGCAGGACTAGAACTCACGGTCTCCTGGTTTCTAAAGCAGCACCTTCCCCCCTGCGTCAAACAGGCTTTCTGTAATATTTTTAAAAGCTCTGTTTTCTTTATTTGTCTTATATCCTTTTATACTTTTTTTTCCCATATTCTCTCATGGATTTGTTTATGCATTTTTCTTCAAAGTTCTTAAAATAATCCACCCAAATCAGTTCCATTACCTACATTCACCTCTTTGATCTATCTCATGGGCATACCGTTAATGTTTCTCCCTTCCTTTCGCTGGCAGGGCAGAGGGAGTGGCCAGCACTTTGTCTAACGCTCCCGGCTTTGTCCTCCTCCTCCTCCCTCACTCCACAAATCCCCTTCCCTTCTAGCCCTGATGCTGTAACCTAGTTGGGTCATGAAACTGCAAGAAAACAAGCAAGCTCAGAGAGAACCAAGGACCCCTCGTTTCAACCCCAAGCTACAGACATTCTCCTTATTGGCTGTATTCCAAGAGTGGTCTTCTTACCAAGGCATTATAAAATGGTATTAAGACTTCACGTCATCTTGATTCGATGCCTGTGTGAATGCAGTCCAGCCCAGGGCTTGCTCCTAAGGCCTAAGAAGAGATGACTACAAGACACTTTGTGAGCGAGCATCCCACCAGGAGAAGAGAACCAGGAAGGTGAGTCCTGATGCCGAGAAACACGGATCGCGGGTTGCAAAATGGGGAATGAACGCATTTTGGATACGTGGTTAAAAAGCTATTTTCAAAGTCCCTCTGGAAATCAGGATGTATTTGTCCATCTTTTTTTGAGACCGGCGGGGGCATTATCCAATCAAGGTACCTGCCAGAGTGCTGATGATATTCCTTTTTCTTCTGTTCTTTGTAGAGAAAAGAATCCCTCCAGGCGATGGGTGCAGCAGTGAAGCAGAATTTTCGCTAGATTTTTTTTTAAAAAAAAGAGATTTTTTTTAATTAAAAAAAATCTCTCTTGCTCTCTCTCTCTCTCTTTAACCCCCAAGGAGAAAAGTGAGAGCTGCCTGGCTTCTTAATTCTTTATTTGTATACATGGGAGGATAGAAATGAAATGGGAGAAGGTCAGAAGTGGGCCAGGAAAAGATGGCTTGTAAAACTTCCATGTTAATCAAATGCTAGGCTGAAATATTTTTTCTAATAATAGATCTCTAAGAAAATCCCAAAGGCGCTTTTTCAAGAGGCAACTGGACTTTCTGGTAAATCTCTAAAGAAAAGTCACTCGTGTATAAAAAGAGAGCAAGTCCAACTCTCTTCTAGCACTGATGATGTAATCTAGTTGGATAATGAAATGTCTGCAAGAAATCAATCAAGCTCAGAGGGCATCCAGGACTCCACAATCCTCCTCCTCCTCCTCCTCTTCCTCCTCCTCCTCCTCCTCCACATATACCACTCCCTTCTAGCACTGATGATGTTATCTAGTTTGGCTAATGAACGTCACCACCACGCTCCAAGAGACCAAACAATTTAACCCTGAGCTACAAATATTCACTTCTATCGGTATCTATAAGGAAACCAGGTTAAAGAAGGCAGCACAAAACTCTATCCAAGCTGAGTTTCTCAACCCTGGATAGGAACCAGGATGTGATCTGCTGAGAAATAGAACCAGGAGAGGCTCTAACCCTTAAAAGCCTTTATATAAAATGTGAACAAGTTTGAATTCTACGTTGCCTTGATGGAAAGTATGAGAAATAGTCATTCCACAGATAAAACTCCCAACCGTCATTTGCAAACAAAAATATCTGGGTCTCTGCAACACGTTAAAGCAAAACCACACAAACCTCATCTGAGCAAAGCATAACGTTTGAACCCAGTAATGCTATCCTGAATTTTTCAAGGTGAAGCAATGGTCTGTCTGTCTGTCCATCCAGCCTCTCCTCCCTCTTCCTCCCTCCCTCCCTCCCTCCCTCCCTCCCTCCCTCCCTCATCTATCTATCTATCTATCTATCTATCTATCTATCTATCTATCCATCCATCCATCTACCTACCTACCTACCTACCTACCATCTCTCTCTCTCTTTCTCATTCCTATTCTGTCCTGTCCTGTCCTGTCCTGTCCTATCCTATCCTATCCTATCCTATCCTATCCTATCCTATCCTATCCTATCCTATCCTATCCTATCCTATCCTATCCTATCCTATCCTATCCTATCCTATCCTATCCTCCCTTCCTCTCCTCCATCCCATCCAGTGGTAGGTTTCAATTTTTTTTAACTACCAGTTCTGTGGGTGTGACTTGGTGGGCGTGGCTTGGTGGGCATGGCAGGGGAAGGATACTGTAAAATCTCCATTCCCTCCCCACTCCAGGGGAAGGTTACTGCAAAATCCCCATTTCCTCCCGATCAGCTGGGACTCGGGAGGCAGAGAACAGATGGAGGTGGGGCCAGTCAGAGGTGGTATTTACCGGTTTTCCGAACGATTCAAAATTTCCACTATCGGTTCTCCAGAACTGGTCAGAACCTGCTGAAACCCACCTCTGATCCCATCCCATCCCATCTCATCCCATCCCATCCCATCCCATCCCATTTACATTTAAATTAATTTTTATGCCACCTGTTTCCCCTATAAGGTAACCCTGGGTGTGTTACAGATTATACAACAAGTAGAAAAATAATTAAATTATATTAAAATATTAAAACCACACAGATTAAAAATTTAAAAACTATACAAAACACCGGGCCCATCCTCAGAAACAGGGCCACATTGCTTGCTTGTCCTTCTGCCTGACTTCTTGTGAAATGGGAGTATTTTGAGAATGAAATGCGGACCCACAGCATCCATTACTGAAGCCTTGAGTTTATTGGCTTATTATTCATGGATTCCTTTTATTTACCATTAAATTTCTCTCCAGTTTTTTCACTGAGAACCGAAGCCAAGATGTAGAGATACAATAAACTGAAATTGCTTACAGCATTAAAAAAATAATAATTTATGGTGCAAACCTCCTGAAATAACTCTATTTTTAAAATGGTAAAACATCGTAGAGTTTCATAACAAACAAGTGGTCAATAAAGAAATAGAAAATACACAGCTAGAGATGTACCAGGCTGTTCTGAACTTGCAGCACAATTGAGCCCCAAATTTCTGTTGCTAAGCAAGACTGTTGCTAAGTGAATTTTACCCCATTTTATGACCTTTTTTGCCCTGTTTTGTTAAGTGAATTGCTGCAGTTGTTAAGTTAGTAACACGGTTGTTAAGTGAATCCGGCTTCCCTATTGACTTTGCTTGACAGAAGGTCGCAAAAGGGGATCACATGACCCTGGGACACTTGCAACCGTCATAAATGTGGATCGGTTGCCAAGTTTCTGAATTTTGGTCACATGATCATGGGGATGATCAAGGGGTGGGTTCTAAAATTTTTTACTACCAGTTCTGTGGGCATGGCTTATTTTGTGGGTGTGGCTTGGGGGGGTAATGTGATTGGGTGGGCGTGGCCAACTTTTTTTTTTTTACTTTTAAAAGCATTTTTTCTACAACCTTAAGAGGTTGCAGAAAAAAATGCTTTTAGAAACCTCTGACGATCAGGCAAATCTGCTGGGATCGCCAGAAGCTTTTAAAGGGATTTTTTTTCCCTACAACCTCCTCGACTGAAGAGGTTGCAGAAAAAATGTTTTCAGAAGCCTCTGAAGATCCCAGCTGAGCCGCGCGATCATCAGAGGCTTTTTTAAAACTTTTAAAAGCATTTTTTCAGCCGAAGAGGCTGAAAAAATTTTTTTTCACCTGTCTGAGCGGAAAAAAAAAGGACAGAGATGCTGAGAGTCCCTCTCTGGTTTTGGAGTTCCTGGGGCACAGGAAGAGTATCCTGATTGGCTGCTGTCAGAAGTCATGGCTACCTTTGTAGGTTGTCCTTGTGCTATGTTTGGTTGAATCTTGCTGGGTGATGCAATGAAGGGCAATTAAATGGCTCTGCCTGAAGGAGGTAGATCTTTGTTATGTAGAATGGACTGCCTCAGGCCTTAATGGCCCATTGACAAAGGTGGGGAGGGGGCTGAGTTTCTGCCTCCCTTTTAGGGGAAATATTCTGCCCGTTTAATATTTCCTAAAATATCTCATTTTTCTAGGAGACGGGTGGGTGCTAACTTCCTACACTAGATTTTTTTTTAAAATTTGATTTATATGCCGCCCTTCTCCGGAGACTCAGGGTGGCTTACAATGCGTTAAGCAATAGCCTTCATACTTTTGTATATTTATACAAAGTCAGCTTATTGCCCCCACAAACTGGGTCCTCAATTTACCTACCTTAGAAAGGATGGAAGGCTGAGTCAACCTTGAGCCTGGGGAGATTCGAACTTACAGTAATTGCAGACAGCTGGTGTTAATCACAATGCTATCAGTCTGCTGAGCCACCAACTGATCTCTCCTGGATCAGTTTCTACCCATTATTCCTTGTCTGGCCTTCAGGTGCTTTGGAGAATAGCTTGACCCCCTCCTCTCTATGGCAGCCCCTCAAATACTGGAACAACAATACACGAGCAAATAATAGATACAAACTCAAGGTAAACCATTCCAAACTCGATTGCAGAAAATGCAACTTCAGCAACAGAGTGGTCAATGCCTGGAATGCACTACCTGACTCTGTAGTTTCTTTCCCCAAACCCCCAAAACTTTAACCTTAAAGGAGCCTGAGTGGCATAGGAGGCTAATGCCTCCTACTAAGGCAGCATTTAACATCCAGCTGCCTGCAATCACTGCGAATTCAATTCTCACCAGGCTCAAGGTCGACTCAGCCTTCCATCCTTTCTAAGGTGGGTAAAATGAGGACCCGGTTTGTGGGCGCAATAAGCTGACTTTGTATAAATATACAAAAGTATGAAGGCTATTGCTTAACACATTGTAAGCCGCCCTGAGTCTCCGGAGGAGGGCGGCATATAAAAATAAATAAATAAATAAAAATAAAAATAAAAAAACTGTTGACTGTTGACCTCACCCCATTCCTAAGAGGTCTGTAAGAGGCGTACATAAGAGCACCAGCGTGCCTACCGTCCCTGTCCTAATATTCCTTTTTACTTACTCTTTTCATGTATTCAAATCATGTTTATACTTTTACCTGTTATCTTATATATGCTTGACAAATAAACTTATGATTTATGTCTATCCTGGCCCTCAGGATATCTCAGTGGAGAATTATCTCACTATCTCACCTCACTCCCCTGCCTCCCCATAACTTCCCCATCTCTAAACAAATGTTCCTTCCCAACCCTTCCTCCCAATCCTCCCCAACCCTCCCTCTCTCTCTGCAGATGCTGACTCACGATTTTGTAAATGAAAGATAATCGTAGAAGCCCAAGCCGCTCGCTCAGAGCGTTTTCGAAATCTTCTCAAATGCGGGATCTGTTCAGACATGATTGGAAGCAGGATCTGGAAGTGGAACGTCCCAGTGGCAATAGGGAGCTGAGGCAGAAGAATGTTGTCTGACAGCAATCACTTCGGATTAATGGCAATTCTGGAACTTAAGGAGCTGAGTTGGCCCATCTCAATTTCAACTCCCGCATCTCTTTAAGCTTCTGGGGGGTTGGATTGCATCCCTAACCAGAAATAACGCAAGGGTTGGAATTGGGAGTTTTCCCTCTGCCATCCTGTGGAGTACTTAGAAAACCAGAGTTGGAAGGCACCTCGGAGGTCTTCTAGTCCAACCCCTTGCTTAGGCAGGAAACCCTACACCACTTCAGAGGCATTTCATTTTCATTTTTTCATTTTATTAAATTTGTATACCGCCCTACTCCCGAGGGACTCAGGGCGGTGAACAGCCATAAAATAAAACATATAAATACAAAATTTAAAATAGAGATAAAACTAATTAAATACATTTGGCTGAACCATTTTAAAACCCCAATAAATTAAAACCAAATTTAAAATTTCCATTTAAAAAGAGGAGAAATTTAGGTCAGGCCAGCTTGATGAAATAGGAATGTCTTAAGCGCGCGACGGAAGGTACGCAGATCCGGAATCCTCCGTATCTCCGGGGGGAGCTCGTTCCAGATCGTAGGTGCCCCCACAGAGAAGGCTCTCTCCCTGGGGGCCGCCAGTCGACATTGTTTGGCCGACGGCACCCGGAGGAGCCCCTCTCTATGGGAGCGTACTGGTCGGTGGGAGGCTATTAGTGGCAGCAGGCGGTCCCGTAAATAGGGGAAACTCTTTTCATAGTGGAAAAGAACAGGCGGTCCCCAACTTATGGCCACAAAGGAGCCCAACATTCCCGTTGCTAAGGGAGAGAGTTGTTAAGTGAGTTTGCCCCCATTTTACATCCTTTCTTGCCAAGGTTGTTAAGCGAATCTCTGCCGTTGTTAAGTTAGTACCGTATTTCTCAAGTGAATCCGCCTTCCCCGTTGACTTTGCTTGTCAGAGGGTCGTTAAAAGGGGATCAAATGACCCCGGGACACTGCAACCGTCATAAATACAAGCCCGTTGCCAAGCGGCTGAATTTTGATCACGTGACTATGGGGATGCTACAAGGATTGTAAATATAAAAAAGAGTCATAAGTCACTTTTTTCAGTGCTGTTGAGAGGTGGTATTCAGTCGGTTCAGACCGGTTCGCCTGAACTGGTAGTAGAGATTGTGGGTGGGCCCGCCACCCACCCCGGAGCTATGCCGTCTTATTTAGCTATGTTTTCGAGTCTGGGCGCATGCATGGAAGGGAGTGGTGAAATGTAAAATTTGTTACTACTGGTTCTGTGGGCATGACTTGGTGTGGGGGGGTAATGTGACTGGATGGGTGTGGCCAACTTTTTTTTTTTTTTACTTTTAAAAGCATTTTTTCTACAACCAAGACGTTGTAAAAAAATGCTTTGAAAAGCCTCTGACGATCAGGTAACTCAGCTGGGATCATCAGAGGCTTTTAAAAGCATTTTTTCCCCTACAACCTCTTTGGCCGAAGAGATTGCAGAAAAAAATGCTTTTAAAAGCCTCTGATGATCCCAGCTGAGCTGAGCGATCATCAGAGGCTTTTTTTTTTTACTTTTAAAAGCATTTTTTCTACAACCTCTTCAGCCGAAAAAATGCTTTTAAAAGTAAAAAAAACCAGCCTCTGATGATTGCACGGCTCACCTGGGCATGGGATGTGTGTGTGTGCAGGGATTTTTGCTACTGGTTCTCCGAACCACCCGCTGCCATTGCTACCGGATCGGGCGATGCTGTCCGAGCTGGGGGCATTTCACCCTTGATGGAGTGAGCGTGTGCGAAGCGAGCGTGTGCGCATGCATGGCGAATCGGTGGTAACAATATCTGAAACCCACCTCTGGTGCTGTTGTAACTTTGGTCATTAAATTGTTGTAACTCAAGGACTACCTGTATAGCACTGGTGACACCAAGCACCTGGATGAATGGGTCATTTCAGAAATTCCAAACTGCTTGGGCATTCATTTTTATTTGAAATATTATTTGTCATGATTAAAGTGTAGGGCCAGCTTCCTGATGCAAACGTCCTGATTTTGGACCTCTTACCTGTGAGGTGGGTGAGTGGGTGGTGGTGAGGAATTGGAGCACCCCATTCTTTTCCTTTCCTTTCTTGAAAAGTATGAATCTGATGAAGAAATAAAGGAATGAAATGACAAAGGAGTTCTCTGGATGAATCATAGAACCAACGCAGTGATCCAAAAAAACCCCAATGTGTTTCATGTGAATGAGTTTGTGGTTTGGGACTTTCCTACACTTTGAACTGTAGATGGTATGTATGTGTGTGTTTGTGTGTGTGTGTGTGTGTGTGTGTGTGAGGTAGAGAGAAGGGAGGTAGGGAGAGGGAGAAGGAGAAAGAGAAAACTTGGTTTATGATTAAACCGAGGATCTAACGTGATTTGGCAAAGTTCCATTTCAGCACCATGGAGAGCGCACCTAAAAAAACCAGAGATAATTAACAGATTAACAGAGTTGGAAGGGACCTTGTAGGTCATCTAATCCACTGACCACTGATCTAGTCCAACCCCCAGCCCAAGCATGAGCCCCTACACCATTTCTGACAGATGGCTGTCCAGTCTCCCCTTGAAAGCCTCCAGTGATGAAGCTCCCACAAATTCTGAAGGCAACTTCTGTTCCATCGGTTGATGGTTCTCACAGCCAGAACATTTCTCCTTATTTCCAGGTTGAATCTCTCCTTGTTCAGTTTTCATCCATTATTCCTTGTCCTGCCTTCAGGTGCTTTGGAGAATAGCTTGGCCCCCTCTTCTGTGGGGCAGCCCATTGGAGATATTGGAAGACTGCTCTCCTGTCTCCCCTGGTCCTTCTCTTCACTAGACTTGCCGTGCCCGGTTCCTGCAACTGTTCATCGTATGTTTTAGCCTCCAGTCCCCTCATCATCCTGGTTGCTCTTCTCTGCACTTTTTCTAGAGTCCCAATATCTTTTTTTAGTTCTCGACTTACAACCACAACTGGAACCAAAATTTCTGTTGCTACGCATAGTGGTTGTTAAGCGAGTTGCACCTGATTTTATGACCTTTTTTGCCACAGTTGTTAAGGAAATTACTGCCGTTGTTAAGTGAATCACATGGCCATTAAGCAAATCCAAATTCCCCCATTGACTATGCGTGTCAGAAGCTGGCTGAGAAGATCACAAGTGGCAGCCACATGCCTGAGGAGGCAGCAAGTATCCTAAATATATTGTAGTTGTTGTTGTTGTTAGTTGGGAAGTCATGTCCGACCCATTGTGACCCCATGGACAACGCTCCTCCAGGCCTTCCTGTCCTCTACCATCCTCTGGAGTCCATTTAAGCTCACACCTACTGTTTCATTGACTCCATCCAGTCACCTCGTTCTCTGCCATCCCCTTCTTCTTTTGCCCTCCATCATTCCCAGCATTCGGCTCTTCTCCAGGGAGTCCTTCCTTCTCATTAGGTGGCCAAAGTATTTGAGTTTCCTCTTCAGGATCTGGCCTTCTAAGGAGCAGTTAGGGTTGATCTCCTCTAGGACTGACCGGTTGGATCGCCTTGCAGTCCAAGGGACTCTCAGGAGTCTTCTGCAGCACCAGACTTCAAAGGCCTCAATTCTTTGGTGCTCAGCCTTCCTTATTTATTTATTTATTATTGCGATTTATATGCCGCCTTTCTCCCTGGAGACTCAAGGCGGCTTACAATGACAAATTCCAATACAAATCACAATGAAATAAAATTAAAATCAGCAACCCTATTAAAAACAGTTTAAAATTATGACAGTGTACCCCCAAACGGATCAGTTGAGTTGACGAAAGAGCCACGTCTTCAGCTCGCGACGAAAGGAAAGAAGGTTGGGGGCTGTCCTGAGCTCGGTGGGCAATCCATTCCAGAGGGTCGGGGCTCCCACAGAGAACGCCCTCCTCCTGGGGGCCGTCAGCCGACATTGTTTGGCCGACGGCACCCTGAGGAGGCTGACTCTGTGAGAGCACACAGGATGGTGGAAGAGCGGCTGGAGATGGTCCTGCAAGTACCCCGGACCTAAGCCATGAAGGGCTTTATAGGTGAGCACCAGCACCTTGAAATGTATCCGGAGCGCCACCGGCAGCCAGTGCAGCTCACACAGGAGAGGTGTTACACGGGAGTATCTAGACGCCCCCATAACTACCCGCGTGGCTGCGTTCTGGACTAGCTGGAGCCTCCGGACGCATCCCAAGGGCAGCCCCATGTAGAGGGTGTTGCAGTAGTCCAACCTAGAGGTAACGAGGGCATGAGTAACCGTGGCGAGGGCATCCCGGTCTAGAAAAGGGCGCAACTGGTGCACAACTTTGGTCCAACTTTCACAGCCATCCATTGCAACTGGGAACACCATAGCCTTGACTATACACACTTTTGTTGGCAGGGTGATGTCTCTGCTTTTTAGTATGCTGTCTAGATTTGCCATAGCTTTCCTCCCCTGGAGCAATATAATATAAACCTAAATATATGCTGGGTGCCAAATGCCCAAATTTTAAACACACGGTTGTGGGGGATGCTGCAACAGTCATAACTGTGAGGCCCAGTTGTTTGCAGTGCCATTGTAACTTCAAATGATAACTAAACAAATGGTTGTAAGTCGTTCCAATTTTTTAGTATATGTGCTGCCGAAGTGGGCACGCCAATGGTTGTAAGTCAAGGACTACTTATACTGGCGAAATCTTAAAACTGACCTCTTCTCCTAATCCTGAATAAATGTGCTCTTTTAAGTTATTGTTTCATTCTTTTCTTTAGCATTGGGTCAGACTTCGTGCCTAGTTTCTTTTCGATTTTCTTTCTTCTGTTTAAATGGGTTTGCTGGCTTCTTTGTTTAAAAATAAACCTTATGCTCTTTACATTTTTAGAATGTCACTCCCAAGGCTGCAACTTCATGAGTTATCGCTGCATTTGTAACAACTAGAAACCTGAATTGAGGTTTATGTTCCTTCTTAAGTAATCCAGATCTCACAAAAAACAACAACACTTCCATTTGTGCAAAAAAAAAAAAAAAAAAAAAAAAAGGGAAGAATTTACCTTGCCTGTCATGTTCGCCATATTGGAAAATGTTCCCTTTCACCATTCCAAAATCTATTTTTTGATTTAGAGGCATTTAAAGGTGCCAGGTTATTAATATATATTCTCTAAGCCCTGATCCACACAACCCATCAATTTCCATGAATTGCTTTTAGAACAGTGTGATTCCCTGACCTTCTGTGGTTCTTTCTGTTGTTTTTTGTTTGAAATGCAAACAAAGTATGTCCTTGTGCATTATTATTTTTTTTACTTGAGTTCAAGGATGGCTTTGGATTCTAAGAGTAGCACCATATTATTTGCTGATTGCTTTGTGGTTCCAGATTGTGGGCTCAAATTATTTACTTGGAGTAAAAATGCTATATTTCCGGAATGTGAAAAATTCACTCTAGAGCAGGGGTGTCAAACTCGATTTTATCGAGGACCGCATCATGGTTGTGTTTGACCTTGGGGGAGGGGGCGTGGCCAGGATGGGCATGGCCAGCTTTATGTCACTCATGTCGGGGGCACCTGTGGTAGCCCAAGCGCTCTGCCAGTGAAAATAGGCTCCCGAGCTCCATTTTCGTTTGCGACAGCCTCCTGCAACCCTCTGCCAGTGAAAACAGAGCTCCTTCCCGAGCTCCATTTTCACTGCAGGCCAGTCCTTTGCTGTTTCAAGGGTGGCCTCGTGGGCCAGATCTAAGCACCCCACAGCCTGGATCTGGCCCCTGGGCCTTGAGTTTGACACCCCTGCTCTAGAACCACCATTGGACTCAGTAGACAAAGCAGGACAGAAACACCCCAACTATTTTCTTCATGTTGTCCTCCATCATTGTCCCTCCTCCCAACGGATGAGAATTTATTAGACGTCTCTTGGATTAGCAAAACATCCAAGACTTGTCAGAAGAATGAGGACATCTATGAATTCTCAGCAATTACTGACAAATATCTGAATTATCCTACTGCCAGAAGATTGACAGGAGGTCAGCCTCTGTCATAGAAGTGTCCACTGTAGTCAGAGATCTTTTCTGGTGGACCTTCTCGGTAGCTATGTTTTCTTCTCTATGGATGGTCTTAGTCCTACTGGATCAATCCAAGGACACAATTCTACTATATTTTATTTCTCATAGAGGTCCACCTCTAGATAAGTAGTCCTCAAACTATTACTGTAATGGAGGCTGCCCATCATGGTTGTAACTCGTGATAGTTGTAGATCTGGTTGTTGTGGCCTGCCAGCGGATCTGGCAGCAGATTCGGACAGTGAGGAGGTTGGGGAGGAACATGGGCCAGTCCTGGAGTCTGGGGAAGGCTCTGATGAGGGCTCTGCATCGGAGGCAGAAAGGGGGCCAGAGCCGTATGCCAGTTATCAGCTGCCTTCGGAGTCAGACATCAGTGAGGCAGACGAACAGCTGGAGCCTGTTCCCGATGTGTGTATGTGCAGAGTTGCCAGATGAAGGGAACAACTAAGGAACAAGGGTCGACTAGGGAGTAAGGCCACAGGGGGACGATGAAAGGCCCCTCCCAGAGGGAATAAAAGAGGAGCAAAAGGGGAGTGGAGTTTGCAGGAGACAATTAGTTCATTTCTGCATTCTTGCCAATTATTGCGGCCTATCTGAAAGATATCAGCCTGGCCATTTTCCAAGCCTGATAAAGGTCGGTAATTGTGAACTATCTTGAAAGACTGTGGGTGAAGAAAGACTTTGCTGGAGAGGAATTCACTGTAAATTAAATAAAAGGAGTTTATCGGGACGAGGACTCGGCTTCGTGCTGTTGAGGAAGCCTAGATCAGAACACTGGTCACTCACATGACTGACTTCATTTTGCGACTTTTTTTTTTTGCAGTGGAAGGCAAAAATCACAAAACTGCGTCTCATTTATTGTGGCCATGCCATACGGGGGAATTCACTGGAATTCTGTTTGGAAGAATTAGCGGTAAAAGGAAACCACTAACGAACACGATGGCTGGACACCATCAAAGCTGACCCCAGCCAGAGCATAGAACAGTGATGGCTAACCTTTTTGCCGTCGCGTGCCAAAAGCGGGGAAAGTGGGGTGGGTCACGGGTGTGGGTGCCCACATCCATAATTCATTGCGCCCTGCCCTCCCACGCATGCGCATGTGACCCCCCCCACTTCACCCTGCTTTTGGCACGCGATGGCACGGTGGACCCGGTAGGCCCATTTTTCCCCCTCCCCAGGCTCCAGAGGCTTTCTAGGAGCCTGGGGAGGGCAAAAACAGCCTTCCCCATCCCCCCGGAAGCCTTCCAGAGGCCGGAAACAGCCAGTTTCCTGACTTCCGGTGGGACCAGAAGGCCTGAAAATCAGTTGGCCGGTGTGCGCATGTGTGCTGGAGCTGAGCTCGGGCAACACTCGCGTGCCTACCAATATGGCTCTGCGTGCCACCTGTGGCACCGGTGCCATAGGTTCGCCATCACGGGCATAGAACAACTCAAAGAAGCAGTAAAAGATTGGAAGAGGTGGAGACACCTTAGCCCACAGAATCACCAAGAGTCGGAAAAAGACTGAATGGATAATAACATCATCATTATGGTCATTAAGCAAATCCATGGTTTGTTTTTTTTCTTCCAAAGTGGGAGAGAGTTGATCATTGGAACTTTGAATCTGGATTATATCCCCAGGGAGGTCTGTTGTAACTTTGAATAGTCATTAAGTAACCAGTCATAAGTCACAACATATTGATTGTTTTAATTAAGGTAGTCCTTGACTTACAACCAGTGGTGGGATTCAGCCGATTCAGGCCGGTTCGGGCGAACCAGTAGTTAAATTGCTGGCCGGCTCTGTCTCTTCCTGCTCCGCCCCTTCCAGGAGTCCCCACGTACTCCATTTTGGCTCCCAGGTAAGTGTGAGTTATAGTCCTGCTTTAGTCATAAAAGCCAGCTGGGTGACCTTGGGCCAATCACTAGGACACTGGGAGTTATAGTTCTGCCTTAGCCATGAACGCCAGTTAAGTGACCTTAGACCAATCTTTAGGAGACTGTGGATTATAGCCCTGCCTTAATCATAAAAGCCAGTTGGGTGATGTTGGGTCAATCACTAGGAGACTGTGAGTTATAGTCCTGCGTTAGTCATAATACCCAGTTGGGTGACCTTGGGCCAATCTCTAGAAGACTGTGAGTTCTAGTCCCACTTTTGTCATGAGAATCAACTGGGTAACTTTGAACCAATCCTCAGGAGATGGTGAGTTCTAGTTTCACATTAGCCATAGAAACCGGCTGGATGACTTTGGGCCAATCACCAGGCGATGGTGATTTCTGCTTTAGGCCTGAAAGCCATTTGGGTGACTTTAGGCCTGTCATTCTCTTTCAGTCCAATTTGCTTCATAGGGATGTTGTTGTGGGGAAAATAAGAGGAGGAAAGTGGTTTGGATATGTTTACCTCAGGTTATTTGTAAAAATAATAACAGCGGGATACAAACAAAGATACAAACAAAGAAATAAATATTAGAATAGAATAACAGAGTTGGAAGGGACCTTGGAGGTCTTCTAGTCCAACCCCTGCCTAGGCAGGAAACCCTACACCACTTCAGACAAATGGTTATCCAACCTCTTCTTAAAAATTTCCAGTGTCGGAGCATTCACAAGTTCTGGAGGCAAGTTTTTCCACTGATTAATTGTTCTCACCGTCAGGAAATTTCTCCTTAGTTCCAAGTTGCTTCTCTCCTTGATTAGTTTCCACCCATTGCTTCCTGTCCTGCCCTCAGATGCTTTGGAGAGTAGTTCGACTCCCTCTTCTTTGGGGCAGACCCTGAGATATTGGAAGACTGCTATCATGTCACCGCTAGTCCTTCTCTTCATTATACTAGACATACCCAGTTCCTGCAACTGTTTTTCGTATGTTTTATCCTCCAGTCCCCTAATCATCTTCCTTGCTCTTCTCTGTACTCTTTCTAGAGTCTCCACATCTTTTTTACACTGTGGAGACCAAAACAGGATGAAGTATTCCAGGTGTGGCCTCACCAAGGCCTTATAAAGTGGTATTAGCACTTTGTGGGATCTTAATTCTATCCCTCTGTTTATGCAGCCTAGAACTGTGTTGGCTTTTTTGGCATCTGCAGCACAAGGCTGGCTCATGTTTAAATGGCTGTCCACTAGGACTCCAAGATCCCTCTCACAGTTACTACTATTGATGCATTCAAGATGGGATGGTCACGGTCCTACTTTGCATCTCAGCCTTCCATTTCCTAAGAGCTTTCTCTCCACCCAGCTAGAGAAATTAGAAGCGGTCATTCCTTTAAAGGACATAATCTCCCATTCTCCCACCTACCCTGTGTCAGACTTCGATGCTATCTCAAAATAAATGAATTTCCAAACTGCCAATCTTTAAAGAAATCTTTTCTTTAATTGAGCACAGCCACCGGATCATGACTTGATGCGGACAAGACTGACCTTTTGCCCCCCAATCCCTCCCTTTCCGATCCCCAAATCTCTGCTTCTCATTGGCTATCTTCCAAGTCATTTTTCAGACTTCTTGTCTCATCATTTCCCAGGAATGTCCCCCCCCTCCTCATTTCCACGACAACCCGACTTCAAAGGGATTTAGCAGGCAAAAGTTCAGAGCTTATCTCTCTCTCCTCTGCTCTCTATGCCAGCGTTGAATCGCTGACACCCTGCTTTACCCCACCCCATCTCTACACAGCCTAAACGGCTCTCATTAAATGCTCCCTATGGAGTTGTAGCTACCGGCACATCAATTCCACAAAAGCATCGGCAATTACAGAGCTGAGCTGATATCTGATGGCAGGAGGCAAGGAAGAAAAAAAAGAAGAAGCAATTTTCGTGCCCTGGCTTAGCTTTCCTGTTCCCCTCTCCTTCTGCTTTATTTTAAACTTTGGAAGGGCAGGTGTGGCAATCAGCTATTTCAATTGCTGGAGTAACTGTTACTAAAGGCTTGAGGGGAGCGGTGATGGAGACGGATAGAAGCCTCCTCAGACATTGTCAGAAGGAATTTTAACAACTTGACAGATGACCCTGCTCTCAAGATTAACGCCAGGTGTCGCCTGAAGAGGGAAGAGAATCTTACCTGATGGGCTTTCGGGGAAGGCTAATGTGATTGGCACCTCACCTTCGCTTGGGAAGAAGGGGGCCTGAAAAACAACGCCTGCTGTGATTACAATACCCTGTCTTGGCCCTGTCAACAGATCTTCTCACCATTGTGAGGTGCGTATCCCCATTGTGTCAGGCTGGTACTCAAGGGCAACATTTCCACTGGATCATATTCTTTTAAAACTGCCGCTCTTGAGGAAGGAACCTTTCTAGAATTCGCAACCCGCCTGAGGCTGCGGTCTGGAGAATTCTGGAAGGAATTGTAATATTCCAACAGGCTGGTCTGGCCTAACTCTCCCTTTTAAATTGGGTTTTAAATGTTTTATATAAATTGGATGTTTTAATTTTGTTTCTTGAGCCCAAATTATTTAATCTATTTTTAATAGCTTTTAACTTTTGTATGTTTTTTGTATTTTTATCTTGGCTGTTCACCGCCCTGAGTCCTCCGGGAGTAGGGTGGTATACAAATATGATAAAATAAATAAAAAATAAATAAATAATAAATAATATCGTTTTTTTTTTAATTTGATTTATATGCCGCCCTTCTCCGGAGACTCAGGGCGGCTTACAATACGTTTGAAGGTTGCACAAGGCTAATCTGGGTTTATTTATTTATTTGTTTATTTGCAATTCTGCCTTTATTATTTTTACAAATAACTCGAGGCAGCAAACATATCCGAGACGATTTCCCCCCCCTCCTATTTTCCTCATAAACAACCATCCTGTGAGGTGGGTTGGGTTGAGAGAAAGAGTTTGGACCAAAGTCACCCAGCCAAAGATCATGCCTAAGGTGGAACTAGAACTCACCATCTCCTGGTGATTGGCCCAAAGTTATGCAGAAATCTTTCATGCCTTAATTGGCGCACCTTTACTTCCAGTGAATTACCAAAATTTTTTATGACTTTGCTCCTCTCTTTATTACATTTTTATTCCTGCTCCAAAGTCCTAAATGATGCCAATGGAAGGATAATAGAGAGACAGCTTAGTCTAGTAGTTATTAAGGCACCAGGCTAAAAAGCAGGAGACTGTGAGTTCTAGTCCCTCCTTAGCCATGAAAGTCAGCTGGGTGACTTTGGGCCACTGACTAGTGGTGAAATCCAAATTTTTTTACTACTGGTTTTGTTGGCGTGGTGTGGCGTGGCTTGGTGGGCATGGCTTGGTGGGCATGGCAGGGGAAGGATACTGCAAAAATCTCCATTCCCACCCCATTCCAGGGGAAGGATATTGCAAAATCTCCATTCCCAACCCACCCTGGGGCCAGCCAGAGGTGGTATTTGACGGTTCTCCAAACTACTCAAAATTTCCGCTGCCGGTTCTCCAGAACCTGTCAGAACCTGCTGGATTTTACCTCTGCCACTGACTCTCTTTCTCAGCCCAATCCGCCTTGTAGGATTGTTGTGAGAAAATAAGAGGAGGAAAGTGTGTTGGATATGATAGCAGTATTCCAGTATTTGAGGGGCTGCTACAAAGAAGAGGAGGTCAGGTTATTTTCCAAAGCACCAGAAGGCAAGAGAAGAAACAACGGATGGAAATTGATCAAGGAGAGAACCAAGCTAGAACTAAGGAGAAATTTTCTGACAGAGAGAACAATTAATCAGTGGAATGACTTGCCTTCAGAAGTTTTGGGTGCTTTCTTGAAAACCTCAAGTTAGGGAGCACCTACAACATCTGGAGACAAGTTGTTCCACTGATTAATTCTTCTATCAGGAAATTTCTCCTTAGTTCTAAGTAGCTTCTCTCCTTGTTTAGTTTCCATCCATTGCTTCTTGTCCTGCCTTCAGGGGCTTTGGAGAAGAGGTTCTTTTCTTTCTTCAGAGGGTCTTTGAAACCCACTCCTCTTGAGTCTAAGCTTGGGTCAACTATCACCATTTTCTAGATCTTTCTTGGCTTGACAAGCCATAAAACCGCCATCTCTCTTCCAATTAATCAGAGTTTCTCCCCGTCAGGCTAACATAAGTAATTTTCAAAAAAAGTTCCTATGTTAAATTGTGTGAATTTGGAGACAGAGGCCTGAGTGTGTGAAGATCTGTCAGACAGCAACATGTCTTTAAAAAGGAAATTGCTCTGGCCTCACTGGAAAACACTTTCGTTTCTTTAAACAAACTTTGCTGAAATGGCAAGTGAAAAGAATGCTTTAGTAATTTCTTTGTTCCACAGACAATGTGTGTTTCCTTTGTAATTAGCTCATATTGCCTGACTTATATACTTATAATTATAAAGTATAAGTGCTTGCTGAAATATTATATGTGTGAACCTTTCTGAGCCTTATGGGTGGACCAGGGGTGGGTTCTAATTTTTTTTACTACCGGTTCTATGGTCGTGGCTTATTTTGTGGGTGTGGCTTGGAGGTCATGTGACTAGGTGGGCGTGGCTAGCTGGTCAGAGTCATTTCTGGAAGGTCCTCGCACTTACGACCAGTCCTTGCACTTACAACCCGACTCATTTGTTTGCTTTTAACACTGATCAGCTGTAGGACGGCCCTTTGAAGCCCCACGGCAAGAGTTTAAACAGTTTTTTTCCCTCTAGTCATCAGCTGGGACTCAGGAGGCAGCAATAGATTGGGGGTGGGACCAAATAAAAGGTAAGAATAACGTGGGTGGGGGGGTGGGAGGGTGTGGGGGGGAGAACCGGTTTGGTGACACCATATCGTCACCGCTACCGGCTCGGCCGAACCGGGAGGAACCCACCACTGGGGTGGACCTACTTTTGTCTGGATCAGGGATGAAATGCTCCTGGTTCGGACCAGATCGGGCGATCCGGTAGCGATCGTGGCGGTTGGTTTGGTGATCTGGTAGTGATGGCGGAGAAAAGCTCTGCCCACCCGCCTGGGTGTCCTTACTTCCTGGTTTTAACCAGGAAGTAATCTGTTCTTTACCTTCTTTACATGCACAAAAGGTCTGTGCACATGCGCAGAAGGTCTGTGCACACATGTAACACGCACACATGAGTGAAGTGAACCGGTAAGGAAGATAAGTAGATTTCACCCCTGGTCTGGATCCAATTAAATGTGTTACTTAGACAGAATTGGGGTCTGCCTCTTTGTCCACACTAAGCTCAACCTAGTGAGAATGCGTGAAACCAGGAGACTTTTTCTTGTTTGAGTCTCCACCTTCTTAAAAGTGAGCAAACCTCACTCTCTTCTAGCACTGATGATGTTACCTAGTTTGGTCATGAAACGTCTGTAAGGCAACAACCAAGCTCAGAGAGCACTGAGGACCTCACAGTTCTCCTCCTCTTCCTCCCCTCCTTCTCTTTCTCCTCCTCTCTGCAAACCTCCCCTTCCTTCTAGCACTGATGATGTTACCAAGTTTGGTCATGAGACGTCTGTAAGGAAACAACTAAGCTCGGAGAGCGTAGAGGACCTCCTACAGGTAGTCCTCGTGTTATGACCATAACTGAGCTGAAAATTTATGTTGCTAAGTGAAACATTGGTAAAGTGAGTTTTGCCCCAGTTTACAAATTAGCTTGTCACAGTGGTTAAATGAACCCTTGGCACTTGTTCAATTAGTAACACGGTTGTTAAGTGAATCCAGTTTCCCCATGGGTTTTGCTTGTCAGAAGGTCACAAAAAGGGACACTGCAACGGTTATAAATATGAATTAGTTGTCAAGCATCAGGATTTTGATCACGTGACCCTGGGGAGGCTGCAACGGTCGTAAGTGTGAAAAACGATCCTGTCGCTTTTTCAGTGCCATTGTAACTTCGAACGGTCACTAAATGAGCCGTTGTAAATCGAGGACTACCTGTATATAATTTTCTGCTATCTTTTGGTTTGAGAGGTTGGGTCCCCCCCCCCGAATATATATTTTATTGGTACATTTTTTTTCTTTAAAAACATTTTTAAAAATTGGTTTAAAGACAAGTCCTTGCACTGTCTCCTGATGGGAGTGCAAGGAGGGAAGATCAAACTTTCTTCATAACCCCCATCCACAAAGTTGGGCTGCCAAAATTGCCAGAGGGCTGTTCTGGTTTGCAAGCTGAGTAAGGATGAGTCAGAATCTGCATGCCCAGAAGGACAAATCGTCTCTCCAGTGCCCAGAAAGGTGTGTGCGTTTGCGTTTGCAGTGTGGGTTGAGCGATGCCATCCACTCAATTAACGGAGAGGAATGTCTCTCCGACAAGAAATAGCGGGAACCATTTAGGAAAACATCCCCAGTGGTGATTACTCACTAACCCCTACCCTTGTGGCCTCTATGTGGGCAGCAAAGTCTAATGACATTCTGCGTAGCGATCGTGAATCACATCCTCCAAGGGCAGGCAATGCCATATCCGAGCAGAAAACGGATCGGGGAAGAGGATAGGAGAGGATTCTCTTCTGGATCTCTCGATGAAGCGGAGCTGCAGCCGGAGTCTGATTTTTATCAAGGGATGCTAAGTCAGGGGTGTTACTTTCGATGCAAAAGGAGACGGCAGATGTTCCTTCAGGGGGGATGGAAGACAAATTGTCACCTTCTCCCTGCCGCTGGAGGAAAAGGGAACGGGAGGCAATTACGGAGGCAATTCCGAGTGTTGTGACCAAGGCCCAAGTAGTGATTACCAAACACAATTCAGTCCTGAACAAACTTATTTTATTAAAACAGCTCAGAATTAATTCATTCTCAGCTTTAGTCCAAAACAAATTCTTCGGCCTTATCACCAACCTTTGATGTCTTTGGCAACCTGCCAAAGGTTTTTCTTGGCAAAACCCCCACAAAGTTCAAGAGACGCTGACAAGAAGCTCTGGAATCAACGTTGCTTTTCTCCAAAGAACCCAACGGCTCGTTGCTGCTCTTTTAAGCCTTATGGGAGGGGCCAATCATCTCCTGGCCTTACTCCTGAGTCGTCCTGTTTGCTTCAGCTGCTCTTTTTGCTTCTGGCAGCTCTGCGCATGCGTGCACTAGGAACAGGCTCCTCCTGTTCCTCTGTCTCTCTGCTGTCTGCCTCTGGAGGCTCCGGAGTCCGTGCATCACTCTCTGATGGCCCTGGCCCCATCTCTGCCTCTGATGCAGAGCCCTCATCTGGGCCTTCCCCAGACTCCAGGATTGGCCCATTGTCCTCCCCAGCCTCCTCACTGTCCAACACTGCTGCCAGCTCCGCAGGCTGCTGGCGGACCACAACACCGAGCTCAGACAGAAGCAGAATAGGTAACCGATGGAGGAATCAGCACGCAGAATACAGGAAGTCCTCGACTTGCAACAGTTCACCTCATAACCATTGGAAATTGCAATGGCATTGAAAAAACCACTTATGACCAGAGGTGGTATTCAGCTGGTTCGTACCGGTTCCTGCGAACTGGTAGCGGAGATCGCAGGTGGGTCTGCCCACCCGCCTTGGCTCTATAACTTCCTATTTAGGCACATCTTCGAGGCCGGGCGCATGCACGAAAGGTGCGTGAGCAAGCAAAGCACATGTGAGGAAGGCCAGGCGCATGCGCGGAAGGTGCGCGCATGCGCGAAGTGAGCATGCACACACGTGGCGAATCAGTGATAAGAATATTGGAAACCCACCGCTGCTGATGACCCTGTTTCACACTTAATAACCATTGCCGCAATCCCATTGTGATGTGATCAAAATTCCGATGCTTGGCAACTGACCCCTATTTCATTCTGGAAGAATAGCTGTCTCTTGCCAGTCTCTTCCTGGAAACCTCCAGTGATGGACAATTCACTACTTACAGAGAACAGAACAGAATAACAGTGTTGTTGTAAGGGACTTTGGAAGTTTTCTCCTCCAACCCCCAGCTCAAACAGGAGACCCTGTTCCATTCTGGACAAATGGCTGTCCAGTCTCTTCTTGGAAACCTCCAGTGATGGAGCATCCACAACTTCCAGAGAACAGAACAGAATGAGAGAGTTGGAAGGGACCTTGGAGGTCTTCTAGTCCAACCCCAGTGTTCATGCAGGAGATCCTATACCATTCTGGACAAATGGCTGTCCAGTCTCTTCTTGCAAACCTCCAGTGATGACGTAGAAGCAGAGAAAGAGAGGAGGAAAAACTCAAAAGTTTGTGTTAAGTTTGCCGGAGATCTGGATTGTTTCCAATACATCAAGCAAGCATAGATGACAATGTGCGGGAGCCGACACAAGGAGCTTGCATCTTCCTTGTACAAGCAAGAAATAGCTCCTGACTCGAGTCATCTGATAAATGGCTTTTATGCCATTGAAAAACGCTAGACTTGACAAGGAATGATTGCCTCTTAAGAAAACAGAGCTGGAGGACTAAGGAAGCTGGCAGGGAAACTACAGCTGCTTGGCACTTTCTCTTTTGAGGTGCTACTTGACTACTGGCTGACCTGACACCAGGAGGAGATGTTAAAAGAGGGAGGGGGGGACACTCAAAAAACCAATACACATTTCCAACTTGTGCTCTACCAGCATTTAGGAACTCCACACGAGGTTCTCTGGAGAGACTACACTCTTCAAATTCATGATTATAAGAGCTGTGCTTTATCAGATACAGATACAGATTAACAGAGTTGGAAGGGACCTTATAGGTCATCTAGTCCAACTCCCCACCCAAGCAGGAGACCCTACACCATTTCTGACAAACGGCAGTCCAATCTCTTCTTGAAAGTGTCAAGTGATGAAGCTCCCACAACTTCCGATGGCAACTCCTGTTCCATTGGTTGATTGTTCTCACTGTCAGAAAGTTCCTCCTTATTTCTAGGTTGAATCTCTCCTTGATCAGTTTCCATCCATTATCCCTTGTCTGGCCTTCAGATGCTTTGGAAAATAGCTTGACCCCCCCTCCTCTCTGTGGCAGCCCATCAAATATTGGAAGACGGCTATCATGTCTTCCCTGGTCCTTCTCTTCACTAGACTAGCCATAACCAGTTCCTGCAACCGTTCATCGTATGTTTTAGTCTCCAGTCCCCTCATCATCCTTGTTGCTCTTCTCTGCACTCTTTCTAGAGTCTCAACATCTTTTTTATAGTGTGGTGACCAAAACTGGATGCAGTACTCTAGGTTGTCATTTTACTAGGGCTTTATAGGGTATTAGTACCTCACTTGATCTTGAATGTATCCCTCTGTTAATGTAATTTAGGATTGCATTGACTTTTTCGGCTGCCGCTCCACCTTTTTTTATCACCTTTTGAACACCTGCTGTGTGTATTTCTTTGAAAGGAAGGGATTGCAGGAGGCATCACACACACACACACACACACACGTATTTGAATAGCGTATACTGTTTGTTCAAGAGTGGGAGAAGGTTTCTTGATTCTGTATGTCCCTCTTCAGATTCGAGTTTTTCATCATAATATAACCCTCTCTTCCAGGGCAAAACTAGGTCACGTTAAGAAATAAAGACATTTTATTCCTTCTGTTCCAATTTCAATAGGAGGATGGCGGAAGGCATTAATTCTCCGGCGGAAGCCTCGCCTTGTTAAAATGGCTGTAATTCGACATATTCTTTCACCTTTCACCAGCTTGAAAGGGTGACCAGACAGGGCAAATAAACCAGGACATTGTTACCTGCTTTTTGTTAATAATAGTAAGTTTGAAGTTTGCCCGTTTGTAATGCTAAAAGGTCTTTCCTTGCATTGATCCCATTACTGGTTTGATCTCTTCCACAGGAAATAAACGCTGAGCCTTCACCACGAGAAAATAGCTGATACTCTTTTTGCTGTTGCACCGGTTTGCTCTCTGGTGAATTTCCTTCCATGGCTGGCATTCAGTGGTGAGATTCAAATAATTTAACAACCGGTTCTCTGCCCTAATGATTGGCTGGGTGGGCGTGGCCATGGTGGGCGTGGCCGTGGGGGTGACAGGCAGCACTCGGCCTCCTGCACCCACCTGGGAGCAAAAACGGGCCATGGAGGGGACATGCTACACCCCGTGCCCCGTTTTGGGAGCGAAAATGGGCCATGGAGGGGGGCATTTTGGGCCTGGGAGGCCTCCCTGCACTTACCTGGGAGCCAAAATGACGGCCGTGGCCAGGGGGTCTTTTTATCAGGTTCGCCTGATATGCCAGTTGCGTCCCTTTCTAGATCGGGACTCCCAACGCACGGTCACTCAGGCACTCGTCACCTCCTGCCTGGACTACTGCAATGCTCTCTACATGGGGCTCCTCCGGGGTGCACCCGGAGGCTCCAGCTGGTCCAGAATGCGGCCGCGCGGGGGATTATGGGAGCGACGGGGCGCTCCCATGTGACACCTCTCCTGCGTGAGCTGCACTGGCTCCTGGTGGTCTTCCGGGTGCGCTTCAAGGTGTTGGTGACCACCTTTAAAGCGCTCCATGGCTTAGGGCCGGGGTATTTACGAGACCACCTTCTGCCACCAATAGCCTCCCACCAGCCAGTACGCTCACACAGAGAGGGCCTCCTCAGGGTGCCGTCCGCCAGAGAGTGTCGGCTGGCGACCCGCAGGGGGAGAGCCTTCTCTGTGGCGGCGCCTGCCCTCTGGAACAACCTACCCCCTGAGATACGTACGATACCAGACCTCCGGACTTTTCGTCGGGCCCTGAAAACTTATTTATTTCACCTAGCCGGGCTGGCTTGATCCCACTGTTTTGGTTAAATTTAATTGATTTTAATTGGGTTGTTTTAAATTGCGGCCAAAAATATTTAATTATTTTTAAACTGTTTTTAAATTTTGTATGTTCTGTTTTATTCTGGCTGTTCACCGCCCTGAGTCCTGCTGGAGAAGGGTGGTATACAAATTAAAACAAATAAATGAATAAAATAAGTAAATAAAATGGGGTGCGTGGGGACTCCTGGAAGGGGCGGGGAGGGGAGGGGTAGAGCCAACCAGCAATTTAACTACCGGTTCATCCAAACCAGCAGGAACTGGCTGAATCCCATTACTGCTGGCATTTGATTTACAAAATCCAACAGATCAGGCTTGAATTCTTATTTCTCAAAAAGGAAGAGGAAAAAAAAAGAGAAACTACAGCTGGTCCTCGACCGCAATCGAGCTCAAAATTTCCGTTGTTAAGCAAGACAGTTAAGTGAATTTTGCCCCGTTTCACGACTTTTGTTGCCACCGTTGTTAAGTGAATCACTTACAGTTGTTAAGTTAGTAACACGATTGTTAAGTCAAGCTTTAGTTTGTTGCTTATCTGAGTGTCTGTCTTGACCCAGTCTTTCTGAATGGATTACCAAATCTGCATTTCTAAAAGTTGGCCTCCTCAGTTTTTGCTTGGAGTGAAGAAACGGGGAGCCTTTTCTTATGAGTAATATTTTATTTGGGGAAATGAAGGGGGGGGAGTTTGATTCCTTCCCAGAGCAGGTTAGTGGGATGGGGTGGGAATGGGGATTTTGCAGTATCCTTCCCCTGTCATGCCCACCAAGCCACGCCCACCAAGCCACACCCACAGAACCGGTAATAAAAAAATTTGAAACCCACCACTGCCCTACGTGACCCCAATAGGAATCTGACAACAGCCAATAGAATATTAAATGAGATGTTCTGGCACAGGAACAGGAAGCTCAAATCCAAAGAAGGTATAAAAACCCACCCACTCTCAACTCCATTTTGTCAGCTGCCCAGAATCACATGTGGTTCTGTTTCATCAATGAACCATCTTCCCAATCAGCCTCCATGTTTCCAGTGTCTTTCTTCCAGCTTGGAACTGAACCAGATGGATATTTCTTCCCACATTATCAACTGCAAAAAAAAAATCACATTTTTTTCCAAAGATCAAATACTATAAAGATACGTGGGGAAGACCTTGGAAGATCCAGAACATCTGAGTTCTCCATCACTGGGGGGTTTTGTTGTGGTGTATGCGCCACAACAAGAAGGGACTGGACAGCTGTTTATCTGGAATGATGTAGGGCAGTGTTGGCAAAACTTTTCGGCACCGAGTGCCAAAATGGGGGTGGGGGAGCACTGGAAACTGGAAGAGCAGTTCCCTGGCCATGCATGTGCATGCATGCTGGTCACCTGGTCTTCTGGCTTCTGGCATGCATGCATACGAGAAAAACAGCTGGCCAGCGTGCATGCCCGTGCAGGAAACAGGAAGCTCAGCTTCCCAGCATGCGCAGGTGCGCCAGGGAGCTGCTCTTCCAGTTTCCGGTACTCTTGCACGCGCGAAGACCAGCTGGCATGCCGGAACCCGGAAGAGCAATGGGCGATGGCTGGCGTGCCCGGAGAGATGGCTCTACATGCAACTTCCAGCACACATGCCATAGGTTCACCATCACGGATGTAGGGCCTCCTGCTTGAGCTAGGGGTTGCACTACAAGATCTCCAAGGTCCCTTCCAATATTCTGTAACTCCGTAAAGATAGGATGAAGGGACTCTGCTTAGGGAACAGTCAGATAAGAGAAGGCATAACCTGAAGCTGCATAATAGGCAGAGGAAGAAGATCAGAAGAGACCTTCCCTAGTTCCTCAGACTGTAAAGGAGACAATGGGAGATTTGTACTTTCAAACTTGCAAGATTCTGTTAATGCATTGCAGCCTTACAATAAAGTAGAATTATCTCATCGGGTCATGTTTCCTGCCTGGACTGCTGGAGAAAAGCTGACAAAGCCTGAACTCTTTTCCTTTGTTTGTTAGATGTGCCACTACCGCACACGTACTCCGTAAAATTTCAGCAGGAAAGTCCAAAAAAGAATCAAGATGGCAGGGGGAACTATGCAATTGAAGGCCTCCTTCCTTTTTTATATATATGTGTCCTGTGCGGTAAAGTTGCATGTGGATACCTGTATGTCTTTCATGTTTTGAAGTTGCTGTGCTGCCCCTTCGGTAACTGGTACCCCGGGTTCAGGGTTCAGATTCTAACAAAAGCTGTTGGAACGAAGGTGCAAGGCTGATTTACTTTGTTCCCACAGAACAGGTTGGTTGCTCAAACCTCAAAGAAAGGGCCTGCTGAGTGTCCACTTTGTAGTAGAGTTTGTTGCCTAGAATTTTTCTTCCCGGAGTCCGTGAGATGCCTATCGTCTCTTTTCAGCTCCTATAAAAAGTCTTATCTCTCCCTCCAGATCTGTCTGTGTGAATGATTAATTACCTTCCCTCTCTCCCTTTTTTTCCCATTCCACCTTTCAGTGCGTATGTTTTTTTCTTAATCTTTTCAAAGGTTGTTGCCACCAAAAATATCCCAATATTTTTCATTGCATAGCCCCTTTCCGGAGACTGAGTGGGTTTAAAATAGACTAATGGATTCCATAAAGAACAAGTCACCCAGATTTAAACGGATATTCGGATACTAAACATCACCTTCTTGCAAATTTCATACTCGGCGTAGACCAGGTAGATCTCCAGAGATCTTAAAAGGGATCCTTTATGACTCAGGGAGGACCAGGAAAGTCTTTCAATTAAGTAAATCATTATTTAAGTATCCCAGTTTCTTCTTGCTGCACCTTACACCAGTATTCAATACATACATTATTTATTTATTATTAGACTTTTATCCCATCTTTATTACTTTGCAAGTAACTCAAGGTGATGAACATACATAATACTCCCTCCTTCTCCTATTTTTCCCACAACAAGAGCCCTGTAAGGTGGGTTGGGCTGAGAGATAGTGATTGGCTTAGAACTCACTCCTGCTGATTGGCCCAAAGTCACCCAGTCAGCTTTCATGCCTAAGGTGGAACTAGAACTCACAGTCTCCTGGTCATTGGTCCAAAAATCACTCAGCTGGCATTTATGCCTAAGGCGGGACTAGAACTCACAGTCTCCTGGTGGTTAGCCCAAAAGTCACTCAGCTGGCATTCATGCCGAAGGTGGAACTAGAACTCATGGTCTCCTGGTGGTTAGCCCAAAAGTCACTCAGCTGGCATTCATGCCGAAGGTGGAACTAGAACTCACAGTCTCCTGGTGGTTAGCCCAAAAGTCACTCAGCTGGCATTCATGCCGAAGGTGGAACTAGAACTCACGGTCTCCTGGTGGTTAGCCCAAAAGTCACTCAGCTGGCATTCATGCCTAAGGCCAGTGGTGGGATTCAAGTAATTTAACAACCGGTTCTCTGCCTAATGATTTCTTCCAAAAACCAGTTTGCCAAACTGCTCAGAAAGTTAACAACCGGTTCTCCCGAAGTGGTGCGAACAGGCTGAATCCCACCACTGCCTAAGGCGGAACTAGAACTCACGGTCTCCTGGTGGTTGGCCCAAAAGTCACTCAGCTGGCATTCATGCCTAAGGCGGGATTAGAACTCACAGTCTCCTGGTTTGTGGCCTGGTGCGTCAATTACTAAACCAGAATGGATCATTTAGGTTTGATGTTTCGTATGGTTGGTGCAAAACCTTTATCTTCAGGAGTGCTTATCACAAATTTCTTCCATTCGGGAAAATTGGCTATCTAAATTTTCAGAGCAGAAATTGCATATGCCTGTTTGTGTGTGAGAGACAGAGAAGCTGAGAGGGATGGGAACTCGTTTCAGAATTCGCCACATCACCAGGAGAAAACCTTAGACCAGGGGTGTCAAATTCAAGGCCCGGGGGGCTGGATCTGGCTTGTGGGGTACTTAGATCTGGCCTGCGGGGCCGCCCTGGAAACAGCAAAGGACTGGCCCGCAGTGCTTCTGCCAGCGAAAACGGGCTCCCAAGCTCTGTTTTTGGCTGCCTGTGTTCTATATTCTCTCTGTGAATAGAATAGAATAGAATAGAATAGAATAGAATAGAATAGAATAGAATAGAATAGAATAGAATAGAATAAAATAGAATGGAATAGAATAGAATAGAATAGAATAACAGAGTTGGAAGGGACCTTGGAGGTCTTCTAGTCCAACCCCCTGCTTAGGCAGGAAACCCTATACTCGTAATGGCGAACCTATGGTACGCATGCCACAGGTGGCACACGGAGCCATATCAGTGGGCACACGAGCGTTGCCCTAGCTCAGCTCCAGTGCCCGCATCTGATTTTCAGGCCTTCCAGGCCCACCGGAAGTCGGCAAACGGGCCGTTTCTGATCTCCGGAGGGCCTCGGGGGGGGGGGGGGGGAAGGCCCGTTTTTGCCCTCCCCAGGCTCCTAGAAAGCCTCTGGAGCCCGAGGAGGGTGAAAAACGGGATTTCCGGTCCTACCGGAAGTCAACAAATAGGCCGTTTAGTCCAGAGGCTTTCTTGGAGCCTGGGGAGGGCGAAAAATGAGCCTACAGGGCCTACCGTGCCATCACGTGCCAAAAGCAGGAGCATGGGGGGGGTATCATTCGTGCATGCGTGGGGGGCAGGGCGCATTGAATTATGGATATGGGCACACATGCCCATGACCCCCCCCGCTCCATCTGCTTTTGGCATGCAACGGCAAAAAGATTAGCCATCACTGCCCTATACCATTTCAGACAAATGGTTATCCAACATCTTCTTAAAAACTTCCAGTGTTGGAGCAGCCACAACTTCTGGAGTCAAGTTGTTCCACTGATTAATTGTTCTAGCTGTCAGGAAATTCCTCCTTAGTTCTAGGTTGTTTCTCTCCTTAATTAGTTTCCATCTGTTGCTTCTTGTCCTGCCTTCAAGTGCTTCGGAGAATAGCTTGACTCCCTCTTCTCTGTTGTGACTCCGACCCCCGAGCCCGTCTTATCAGAGGGAGAAGACTCCGAAAGTGAAGGAGAGGAGTTGGCAAGGCCTCCCTCTCCAGGACCCTCCTCTCTGGCAATGCCTCAGGTGTCTCCCGAAGGAGAAGAGATGGACCAGGAGCCAGGCATCTCTGAGCAGCTGCAGTTAGACAGCGACAGAGATAAATCTTGGCTGGATCCCCGCCAGCGTCAGAAAGACAAGCGCCCGCAGCAGAGAAGGAGGCGTGCCAGAGATTAAGCTGAGTCACTGGACCACACCCCACAGGGGATAAAAGGGGATGTGGTGGCCATTCAGGCTTTGTGACGGACAGAACTGAACAGCTAGCAACTCATCCTGGAACTTCGTTATCTGCCTTCCTTGGATTTATTATGGACTGGACTTGACAATTCTTTGGCTTTGTGTATTTGTTTTGGTTTATCTGACGGAGGAGGAACACCTCCCTCTGTGAGTAAAGTTTTTGGCAAGCAGCTACTGGGTTGCTGCCAATTCTGTTATCGAAGGAAATTGTTGTCTGCAAGTTTATTTTAACTCCTGGCTGACTGTTTGTGTGCGTGTGTGAGATGGGGACAGAACAGTGACAGCCCCTGAAATATATTTATTTTTTGTTTGTTTGTTTGCGTGTGTGTGTATGTATGTATGTATGTATCAGGGGTGGGTTCTACTTACCTTTACTACCGGTTCGCAACGGGATCGCGTATGTGCAGATCCTGTTGCGCAGATCCCTTCTAGCACTGATGATGTTACCTAGTTTGGTAATGAAACATTTGCAAGTAAACAGCAAAGCTCAGAGAGCACCAAGGACTCCATAGTCATTGTCATTGTCCTTCTCCTCCTCCGCACAAATACCCCTTCCTTTTAGCACTGATGATGTTACCCAACTGGGTAATGAAACGTCTTCAAGAAAACCACTTAGCTCAGAAAACACTAAGGACCCCACAGTTGTCACCGTTGTCTTCCTCCTCTTCCCCCCTCCTCCCCTTCTCCTCCTCCTCTTCTCTGCAAGCCCCACTCCCTGCTAGCACTGATGATGTCACCTAGTTTGGTAATGAAACGTCTGCAAAAAAACAACAACCAAGGATCCCACCCTCCTCCTCCTCTCCACAAACACCCTCCTCTCCATTTTAGCACGGATGATGTTACTAGTTTGGGTAATGAAATGTTTGTAGGAAAACCACCCAACTCGGAGAACCCCAAGGACTCCACAGTTCAACCCTGAGTTACAAATATTATCTTCTATTGGAAATCCCTTTATCACCAGTGGCCATATGATCCCATATTGGAAGTTCTGGGAGTTTTGATGGCTATAGAACAGTGTTTCTCAACCTTGGAAGCTTGAAGATGGGTGGACTTCAACTCCCAGAATCCCCCAGCCAGCGCTGCTGGCTGGGGGATTCTGGGAGTTGAAGTCCACCCATCTTCAAGCTTCCAAGGTTGAGAAACACTGCTACAGAAGATGCTTGTTTGCTTGTTTCATTACCCCACTAGTGTGAGGAAGTGTGTGAGTTTGTTCTCTGTTTAGCTGGCTAGGGAATTCTTGGAAGCTTGGCATTCAGACAAACCAGCCATAGATAGACACACTGAGATAAAGCACATTTACACACCATTCAGCAGAGACAATAAAAAAAAAAAGATACAAAGGACACAAAAAGACCAGAATAATCCTTTTTAGCAACCAACAACCAACTGATAATCCCTGCTTATCACCAGACAAACAATCAAGTAGAAAATAATACCCCAATCAAGGAACCACCAAGGAGAAAACTATACCGCCAGGGAAACCTGCTGAGTATAAATGGAATAAACCTCACACTCACTCACACTGATGATGCTATCTAGTTGGGTAACAAAACACCTGCAAGCAAACAACCAAATTCAGAGAGCCCCAAGGACTCCTTGTGTTCAGCCCCGAGCCTCAAATATTCTCTTTTATTGGAGCTTATTTTCTCTCTTGTGAATTTGTAGCCGCGTTTCCGATGATGAGTTCTTGGAAACTCAAATGCTGACACATTATTAGGCTAAATCTTCAACTCGCTTAATAGCCTTAAGATGGTTTTAAGATTCTGCTAATGTATTGTGTTGGATCAGTAAATGCCAAAGTAATTAAACCCTATCTATTCAGGGAATGGAGAGCTATGAAGCCCAAACAATAAATAAAACTACGTAGATAATTTGCTGCCTTATATATAACAGCTTGCCCTTTGCATTGTACAATGGTGTGATTTTTCTCTCACCCTTCAAAGGAAGGAAAAGCAAGGCTACCGTAAAAAATGCTCCTTTTTTTCTTTTTTCTTTTTTTTTTAAAAAAGTGTACTTAACTTGAAGTCTGCAGGGAGCCCTTACTTGACAAGATAAAATCACGACTGAATGGCTATGGAAGGAGCAGATAAAGTCCAACATGACAGGGAGGGAAAAAAACTTGTTCCCTTGATGAAATAACTTAGTTGCATTAGCATTCTGTCGAGATGGTGCCACCGAGAAAAACAAATCAAGAAAAAAAAAAAAAAAAGGAAACACAGCTGAAATGATGAAGAAGAACAATCGGAGTAGAAATTCCTGCAAAGAATGAGTTAATCGAGCTGGGAATGTTTCTGGATCAGTCCCTTTAAGGATCAAGGAATTCTGCGTTAAGGGCATTTTCAAAAGGGGAAAAAAACCCCAGAGTGATGAGATCTTCCTGTTAAAAAAGGCTGGGATTTAGGTCGATCTCTTCCCAAAGTGATTCCCCCACCCCCAAGGAACAGGAGCAGAGGTGGGTTTCAGCAGGTTCTGACCAGTTCTGGAGAACTGGTAGCGGAAATTTTGAGTAGTTCGGAAAACTGGTAGTCAAAATTCTGACTGGCCCCGCCTCCATCTATTCTTTGCCTCCCGAGTCCCAGGAAGGAAATGGGGATTTTGCAGTATCCTTCCCCTGCCACGCCCACCAAGCCACGCCCACCAAGCCATACCCACAGAACCGGTAGTAAAAAAATTTGAAACCCACCACTGAACAGGAGGGGATGCGGCAGGACCAAACTGATCCAATGCAGGAGTGGGTTCTACTTACCTTTACTACTGGCTCGCAATGGGAGCACGCTTGCACTTCTGCGCATGTGTTATGGAATGATGAGACCAAACAACATTCCTGGTCAGCCAGAGACAGTTTATTGCGCAGTTTCAGAATCAGATTTGTATCTGCAATTCTGAACCAAGAAGAGCTCTGATACAACTGCTTTTATACATCTCCAAGACAAAGGATTTTGTGAGCACAGCAGTTTTCCATATATGGTTAACATACATTTGTTACATGATAATTGATACTTTCTAAATTACTAAATTCCTACATTCTAGTTCATAAGATTATTTTAGCTAAACAACCTTCCTCAGTTCTGTGATTGCTGATGCGTAGATGGATGGCTGCTTTGGATAATAAGTAACTTTTGTTTCATATGGATGTCCTTGCATCCTTGACAGCTAGGCCCCTCAGAAGATATATATTACCAAGAATGGAATTTAGCTGACTTAGTGTAATCTCTAAACAAGCACATTTCTTTCTTATAATAATGTGAATAAAGAGGGTCCTTCAGTGTTCATATAGCTGACCCTGTACTATTCCTACATCATTCACATTACATGCAGAGAAGCTTCTGCGCATGTGCAGATTGTCAATTATGATGTCCAGGTGGGTGGGCGGAGCCTGCCGCCGCTTTTACTACCGGTTCTAAAGAACCGGACAGAACCAGGAGCAACCCACCACTGATCCAGTGATAGGTTAACATCACATTGCAGGCTGGAGAATTCTAGGAGCTCATGATAGCTGGGGAATTCTGGGAGCTGAAGTCCACACATCTTAAAATTGCCAGGATTGAGAAACACAGCACAATATGCAATTTGTTCATCTTTTTCTTCTTTATTTGTAAAAACAAAGGAGCAGACAAATGGTGTAGCGGTTAACGTGCTGGCTTGGAAACTAGAAAATTGGGAATTCTAGTCCCGTTTTAGGTATGAAAGCCGGCTGGGTCACTTTGGGCCAATCACCAGGAGACTGGGAATTCTAGCTCCATTTTAGGGATGAAAGCCTAGCTAAGTGACTTTGGGCCAATCACCAGGACACTTTTTTTTTAAATTTAAATTTGATTTATATGCCGCCCTTCTCCGGAGACTCAGGGCGGCTTACAATGCATTAAGCAATAGCCTTCATACTTTTGTATATTTATACAAAGTCAGCTTATTGCCCCCACAAATTGGGTCCTCAATTTACCTACCTTAAAAAGGATGGAAGGCTGAGTCAACCTTGAGCCTGGCGAGATTCGAACTTACAGTAATTGCAGACAGCTGGTGTTAATCACAATGCTATCAGTCTGCTGAGCCACCAGGCCCTATGGGTTCTAGTCCCATCTTAGACATGAAAGCTGGCTGAGGGACTTTGGGCCAATCATCAGGAGACTGTGAGTTCTAGTCCTGCCTTAGATATGGAAGCCAGCTGGTTGACTTTGGGCAGCGGTGGGATTCAAGTAATTTAACAACCGGTTCTCTGCCCTAATTATTTCTTCCAACAATCAGTTTGCCAAACTGCTCAGAAAGTTAACAACCGGTTCTTGCGAAGTGGTGCAAACCGGCTGAATCCCACCACTGACTTTGGGCCAGTCCCTCTCTCTCAGCCCAATCCACTCCACGGGGTTGTTGCTGTGGGGAAAATAGGAGGAGGAAGGAGTATTAGTATGTTCACTCCCCTGAGTTACTTACAAACTAATAAAGGCAGGATAATTTACAGATTAATAAAGGCCTGTTTTTCAAAATTACAGATGGGAATCAGTGTAGGACTTCAGGGCGGCCAAACCCCCCAAGCGCACTTCTAGTCCTTTCCTGAAATATGTTTTTAAAAAAGGCTCAAATTATTCCATGGAAGATCATTCCAATATATGAATACCCTGGCAAGATTACTGTATGCCAATATTTCTTAACTTTGCCACTTGAAGGGGTGTGGACTTCAACTCCCAGAAATCCTCTGGGGATGGCTGCGGAATTCTGGGAATTGAAGTCCACACGTCTTCAAGTGACAAAGGTTGAAAAATGCTACTGTACACCCAGAGATGGAAAGATTTGATATTATACTCTATGGAGAGATGGTTAGTGAAACTGACAGATTTTATAAACTGATTTCTTTCATTATAGAGAAAAGACACTATCTACATTTATTGCCGACTGGAAACGTCTTATGGATTTTTGTGTTAAAAAAATGAGGAAAAAAAATGGACCTGTGATTTATGGTTTAGATGATTAGACAGGATAGATTACAGGAAGAACAGTAATAATGCTGTAACTTTAGAGGGAGAGGTTAAAATATATCTGTACTATGAAGAAAACCGGAAGCCATCTTTCTTTTCTGTTTCTCTTTCATTTTTTTCCCTTTTTGTGTACTTGTTGCTGTTTTCTTGACTTCTTTTTCTTTCCTTTTTCTTCCTGACTTTATATTAGTTTGTGTTAGCTTTTATTGACTCGTTTAAAAGTTTTAATTAAAAAGTATATCCTGAACAAAAAAGCCTGAACTTGTACCCACGAAAATTGGATCGTCAAATATCAGCAGATCCAGCCAATTTTAAGGGGTGTTGAAAACTTGTAGGGGTAGAAATGGGACTAGCCGACCCTATTATAGGTAGTCCTTGATTTATAACCACAATTAAACCCCAAATCGCTAAGCGAGATAGTTGCTTAGTGAGTTTTGCCCCATTTGATTAACTTTCTTGCCACAATTGTTAAGAGAATGGATGCAGTTGTTAAGTTATGTAGAAAGTCAGCACCCACCCACCCTCCCAGAGAATGAAATATCTTGGGGAATATTAAAAAAGGCAGGATTGAATATTTCCCCTAAAGGAGAAATGGGGAAAAAAATCTTAAGGGAGGCAGAAACCAGTCCCAATTTCTCTGCCTCAAGCAGAAACTTGAGGAGGCCAGCTTTGAGAAATGTAGATTTGGTCATCCATTCAGAAAGACTGGGTCAGACAGAAACTCCAGATAAGCAACAAGCCAACAGTTGACAAGATTAGCTCAGACAAACACCTAGGATTTGCATTTCCCCTTTTGCCTATAGAGCCAGCCATGACTCCTATATGACCTCAGAGGAATCCAGAAGGTATAAAACAGACCCACTCTCAAGTCAATTTTGTCAGCTGTCCCAGAACTGCATGCTGTCTGCATGTTGATTCTGTTCACCAATAAACAAAAACTTCCTTTCCAATCAGCTTCCATTTTATTCCCAGCTTGGAGCTGGAGCTGGATTTTTTTCTTCCAATAGTTAGTAATGTGGTTGTGAAGTGAATCTGGCTTCCTCATTGACTTTGCTTGTCAGAAGGTCACAAAAGGGGACCACCATAAATATGAGGCAGTTGCCAAGTGTCCGAATTTTGACCATGTGACCATGGGGATGCTGCAACAGTTGTAAGTATAAAAAACGGTTGTAAGTCACTTTTTATAGTGTAACTCCAAATAGTCACTAATTGTTGTGACTCCGACCCCCGAGCCTGTCCTAACCGAGGGAGAGGACTCAGAAGGTGAAGGAGAGGATTTGGCAAGGCCTCCCTCTCCAGGACCCTCCTCTCTGGCAATGCCTCAGGTTTCCTCCGAAGGCCAAGAGATATGCCAGGAGCAAGGCACTTCGGAGCAGCCGCAGATAGAGAGCGAAGGGGATGAGTTTTGGCTGGATCCCAGACAGCGTCGGAAGGATAAACGCGTGCAGCAGAGAAAGAGGCGTGGGCGGGCCAGAGATTGAGCTGAGTCACTGGACCACACCCCACAAAGGATAAAAGTGGGTGTGTTGGCTATTCAGGCCTTGTGACGGACAAATTGAAAAACTCGGAAGTCATATTGTGTTTCTAGAACCCTGTTAGAAGCTCTTTTTGGATTTCTTCGGACTGGACTTTGACAATTCTTTGCTTTGTGGAATTAATTTGGTATATCGGACTGAGGAGAAAAAACCTCCCTTAGTGAGTAAAATCTCTTGGCAGGCAGTTCATGGGTCGCTGCCAAAATTGTTATCTTAAAGGGATTCCTGACTGTTTGATTTATTAACTCCTGGCTGTCTGTTTGTGTGTGTGCGTGCGACGGGGACAGAACACTACTCAAATGGTTATAAAGCGAAGACTACCTTGCATAGGTCTTCCACTATTTTCCAACTATGATACCTCCTACACTGATCTTTTCTGGGTGATATTGCATTGTTGGAAGAAAAATCCAATCCGGTTCCAAATCTGGGAGAAAGATTCTGGAAATAAAATAGAGGCAGGCTATAGGAAAGGAAGTCTCTGTTTATTTGGTAGCCCGAAACGAGTGACAGCAGCATGTTTCTGGGGTGGCTGACAAAATGGTGTTGAGAGTAGGTGAGCTTTTATACATTCTTTGGGGCTTTGTGATTGAGCTGCCTGTTCCTGTGTAAGAATATGTCCTTTAATATTGCCAGATTCCTGTGGGATCATGTAGGAGTCATGGATGGCTCTAAAGGCAAGAGGGGAAATGCAAATCCTAGGTGTTTGTCTAAGCCAGTGATGGCTAACCTTTTTGCCATCGCGTGCCAGGAGACGGGGGCGGGGGAGGGTCGCGTGCGCACGTGCCCACGCGCATGCGTGTGCAACCCCCTCCCCCCCGGTCCTGGCACATGATGGCCTGGTAGGCCCTTTTTTCTTTCTTACCTGGTTCCAGATCCTCTCTGTGTATCTGGGAACGGTGAAAACAGCCTTTCCCACTCCCTTGGAGGCCCTACGGAGGCTGAAAGGGCCCATTTCCCAACTCCCGGTGGGACAGGAAGTGACATTTTTTGCTTTCCCCAGCCTCCAGAACCTCCCTAGGAGTCTCTAGGAGCCTCTCTAGGAGTCTCTAGGAGCCTCTCTAGGAGTCTCTGGAGGCTGGGGACAGGAAAAAAGTCACTTCCTGTCCCACTGGGAGTAGGGAAATGGGCCCTTTCAGCCTCCGTAGGGCCTCCAATGGGGTGGGAAAGGCTGTTTTCGCCCTTCCCAGATAAATAGAGAGGATCTGGAGCCAGGTAAGAAAGAAAAACGGGCCTTCCCCAACCCCCCAGGCCCTCCAGAGGCAGGAAACAGCCTGTTTCCCTACTTCTGGTGGGCCCAGAAGGCCCGAAAATCAGCTGGCCGGCGTGCGCATGCGCCCCAGAGCTGAGCTGGCATGCCCACTAATATGGCTCCGCGTGCCACCTGTGGCACGCGTGCCATAGGTTCGCCATCACAGGTCTAAGCTAATCTTGTCAGCCTTGGCTTGCCTATTGTGTTGCTTATTTGGAGTCTCTTTGCTTATGAATAGATCAGCCCAGTCTTTCTGAATGGGTACAAAATCTCCATTCCTAAAGTCCAGCCTCTTCAAGCTTCTGCTTGAGGCTGTTTTCCTATGGTAGGAAGACTGGGGCAGTTTTCTACTTTTGTTAAGATTTTGCTCCATTTCTCCTTTAGGTGAAATATTCTATCCTGCCTCTTTTTAATTTTAAAAGTAAAGAATATTTTAATCTGGAAGGGGTGGTGGTGTTCCTACGCATCATCAGAAATCCACTCAAACCATAATCCTTCAGCTGGTTTGTGGCCTGTGTCCCAGTTATCCACCCATGCTTAGCGTAATGTGTGAATTCAGTCTTGAAAAAGGCAAAAGGGCCCTTCCTAACCACCGACTTGCAATAGGCTGCTTCATAGGAGGATTCCTTCCTTGCTCTGCTTCCAGGAAAACTATGTTTGGGGCTTATTACTGTAGATTTTGGAAGAGAAGAGGAACTAAGATGATTAAAAGGCTGGAGACTAAAACAAATGAAGAATGGTTGCAGGATTTGGGTATGGCCAGTCTAGAGAAAAGAAGGACTAGGGGAGACATGATAGCAGTATTCCAGTATATGAGGGGCCACCGCAAAGAAGAGGGAGTCAAACTATTCTCCAAAGCACCTGAAGGCAGAACAAGAAACAACAGATGAAAACTAATCAAGGAGAGAAGCAATCTGGAATTAAGGAGAGATTTCCTGACAATTAGAACAAGTAAACAATATTCTAATCAGAGAACTACAAATTCAAAGAAACAACCCAGCAATAAACAATCTAATCAAGGAATCACCAAGAATACTTCCACCAACACTGACAAGGCAAGCTGTCGGTATATAAAGAAATCCCACTCCCTTCTGGCACTGATGATGTTATCTAGTTGGGTAATGAGACGTCTGCAAGAGAACTAAGCCCAGAGAGCACCAAGGACCCCACATATAACTGCACTGTATAAACGTAACTGTTGTTGATACAATAATTATTTTTGGGAGGTCTAGGACAGAAACCTGAGTTGCCCACTGCTTCATTCCTTCCATACGTTCAAAGGCCCATTAAGGGTCACACTTCAGCCAGTTGTTGTTGTTGTTGTTGTTGTTGTTGTTGTTGTTGTTGTTATTATTATTATTATTATTATT
>NC_142065.1:8446253-8471253 GCF_059756535.1 Pantherophis guttatus
GCTAAACCCCACGCCACAACTGACCGTCGGAAATACCGGTTTTTGGCAAAAATGGGGCATGCAGGATGGGGTTTTGGCAGGCCAAAAATGGCTATATTCGGTGTATAAGATGCACCGGCATTTCCACCCTCTTTTAGGGGGGAAAAAAGTGTATCTTATACTCTGAAAAGTACAGTAAACAGGAAAAACAAATAACAGCTACAATGAAACAAACAAACTGTCTCAAGTCAGGAAAAAAAAATTCTTGCCTCACCTTCAGATGTCTTTCCAGTTTCCTTCCTGATGTCCAGGTAAGTATTTCCGATGATGCAGCAGTGGCAATAACAGGTAAGGGATTTTCAATGAGGGACATGAAGGAGATTTGCATTGCTTTGAAAGCTGAGTCTACATCCATCAAAAGGTCTGTGGTGACCAATTTTAAAATGGTTCTCAGTGCCCCAAAGATCATTTGTGTTGGAAATCTGTTTGTTGTTTATTTATTCATATTCCACCTTTATCTTTTTTTAAAAAAATAAATAACCTAATACTCTTTCCTCCTCCAATTTTCCTCGTAACGACAACCCTATGAAGTGGGTTAGGGTTAAAAATAATGATTGGCCCAAAGTCACCCAGCCAACTTTGATATCTAAGGCAAGAGCCTTGGTGGCACAGCAGACTAAAGTGCTGTTAAATACCACCAGCTGCCTGCAATTACTGCAAGTTCAAATCTCACCAGGCTCAAGGTTGACTCAGCCTTCCATCCTTCCGAGGTAGGTAAAATGAGGACCCGGATTGTGGGGGCAATAAGCTGACTTTGTATAAAAAAGGAACACCATTTGGGGGGGGGCGCGAAAGCCCTACTAAGCAGGTATATACAAAAGTATGAAGGCTATTGCTTAACGCATTGTAAGCCGTCCTGAGTCTCCGGAGAAGGGCGGCATATACATCGAATGAATGAATGAATGAATGAATGAATGAATGAATGAATGAATGAATAAATAAATAAATAATAAATAAATAAATAAATAAATAAATAATAAGTTAATAAATAAATAAATAAATAAATAAATAAATAAATAAATAAATAAATAAATAAATAAATAAATAAGACTAGATGTCACGGTTCCAAGTAACACCCCCAACGAAATTAAACTCCGAGGCTTGAGTTTCCTCAAAGCTAATTTTTATTGGAGATGTCATATTGACACATCTGGAAAAACCTGAATCTGGGAACTTCTGGGTTTTCCTCACCCAAAAGAAAGTTCAAGTCCACATGTCCATCACATGAACCAATCAGGTACCCTCCGGAACAGAAGATACCTCCTCATCAGGGGTGAAATCTAAAATTTTTCCCTACCGGTTCTGCAGGCGTGGCTTGGTGGGGGGGTGTCCTGTGACTGAGTGGGCGTGGTCAACTCGATGTCACTCACAGCTATGCCCATTCAGTCACAAGACCCCCTTCCACCAAGCCACGCCCACAGAACCCGGTAGGAAAACTTTTAAAATTTCTTTCTCCCGCGACTCCGCCCACCCGCCCCATTCCCCGGACTCCTACTGCTCACCTGTCTCCCGCAGCTGGCTGTCAGGGAAGGCAAGCGCCCGAAAGGTACCAGAGTCGCTCACTCTCCTTCTTGAATGAGCTGCTCTGGTCCACGTGCCAGCTGTGCAAGTGCACAGTTTATTTAATTCAGTGGCAGGTTGGAGACCGTGAGTTCTAGTGTCAGACCTGGAAGCCATCTTTTATCTTTGAGCCTTCAGGCCTGCCACAAATTCTACTGTGGGAAAATGGGAGGGGGGATTGTATAGGGTGAAGATGATATGTAGTCAAAATAACATTCTTTATAGAAAGTCAAGGCTGTTGTACTCTGCAGCTGTGCTGAGAAGATTGAGGAGCTGGGGTGAAATGCTCCCGGTTCGGACCGGCTCGGGCGAGTAGGTAGCGATGATGGCCAGTGGTTCGGAGAACCGGTAGCAATGGCAGCTGGAGGCTCCGCCCATCCGCCCACCCATCCCATTCCCCGGACTCGGGGAATGCACGATTCCCAGACTCCTATTGCTCACCTTTCTCCCGCAGCTGGCTGTCAGGGAAGGCAAGCGCCTGAAAGGTAGCGGAGTCGCTCACTCTCCTTCTTGAATGACCCGCTCTGGTCCACGTGCCGGCTGCACAAGTGCACACCCAACCTGCCGCTGAATTAAATAAACGATGTGCGCTTGCACAGCTGGCACGTGGACCAGAGCGGCTCATTCAAGAAGGAGAGTGAGCAACTCCGCTACCTTTTGGGCGCTTGCGTTCCCTGACAGCCAGCTGTGGGAGAAAGGTGAGCAGTAGGAGTCTGGGAATGGTGCATTCCCCGAGTCCGGGGAATGGGGCGGATGGGCGGAGCCTCCAGTTGCCATTGCTACCGGTTCTCCAAACCACTGGCCATCATCGCTACCTACTCACCTGAGCCAGTCTGAACCGGGAGCATTTCACCCCTGCTCCTCATTCTTCTCAGCACAGCTGCAGAGTACAACGGCCTTGACTTTCTATAAAGAATGTTATTTTGACTACATATCATCTTCACCCTATACAATCCCCCCTCCCATTTTCCCACAGTAGAATTTGTGGCAGGCCTGAAGGCTCAAAGATAAAAGATGGCTTCCAGGTCTGACACTAGAACTCACGGTCTCCTGGTGATTGGCCCAAAGTCATCCAGCTGGCTTTCATGGCTAAGGTAGGACTAGAATCCACAGTAATAAAATCAATTAATAATTAACTATGGATACCCAATTCAATCATGGTGACATTGGGCAGCTTACAGAATAAAACTCCACTACAATTCCCAATGAAACCCCCTGCCACTAGATGGACTTCCTTACGAGAGGGGGTCCATAATATTCCCTCTCTCCCTATTTGGGTGGGTCAGGTAGTTATGTAACTGGGAAAAGATGCTCCTTCAAATAACCTGGCCCCAGATCATGTGGGGCTTTTAAGGTGATAACCAGAACCCTGAATTCAGTGGTGGGTTTCAAATCTTTTTACTACTGGTTCTGTGGGCGTGGCTTGGTGGGCGTGGCATGGCTTGGTGGGTGTGGCGTGGCAGGGGAAGGATACTGTAAAATCTCCATTCCCACCCCACTTCAGGGGAAGGTTACTGCAAAATCTCCATTTCCTCTTGATCAGCTGGGACTTGGGAGGCAGAGAATAGATGGTGGCTGGGCCAATCAGAATTTTTACTACCGGTTCTCCGAACTACTCAAAATTTCTGCTACTGGTTCTTCAAAACTGGTCAGAACCTGCTGAAACCCACCTCTGCTTAAATTGGAACTGGAAGCAAATGAATAACCAATGCAGCTCCACAGCACGTTGCAGGCAGATTCATTCTTAATGGCCTGTAAATTAGAATCTGCATCCTGCCCTTGTAATGGCATCACCTTCAAACGGCACATAATTTGTCTTTTGCTTTAGGAATGATGGGAGTCAGCTATTAAGGAAAGGGATGCTGACATTAAGATGCTCGACTAGCCACCTTGGCTGTAATTGAAGTTCATTGACCTGGGTGTCCTTTGGTCCAGTTTAATTGCAAAAGAACAGATCTCTTGCAGTGTCTAAATCTGGAAATTTAGAAGGCCGGGGGTTGTCTTACTGACTTTCAGGTCATTCACCTGATCAGACAACCCGAGATGTCACCTTTAAACCGGAGAAAAGAAACGGTTTTCCTTGATGTGTGGGTTAGAGCAATGTGTGAATGCTCCCAGTTGTGGCTACTCTTACATTTAATAAGAGCCTTGGTAGTACTAGGGTTTAAGGCACCCTGTTATTAAGCTGCTTAAGACCAGCTGCCTGCAATTACTGCAGGGTTCGAATCTCGCCAAGGCTCAAGGTTGACTCAGCCTTCCATCCTTTCTAAGGTAGGTGAAATGAGGACCCAGTTTGTGGGGGCAATAAGCTGACTTTGTATAAAATATACAAAAAGGATGAAGGCTATTGCTGAGCACATTGTAAGCCGCCCTGAGTCTTCGGAGAAGGGCGGCATATAAATCAAATTAAAAAAAAAAAATAATAATAATAATTAAGAATTCATTAAAACCATTAATTAGTGAAATGACTTGCTTCTAGAAACTGTGGGTACTCCAACACTGGAGGTTTGTAAGAAAAGATTAGACAGTTATTTGCCTGAAATATTATAGGGTTTCCTGCTTGAGTGGGTTGGACTAGAAGACTTCCAAGGCAGGGGTGAAATGCTCCCGGTTCGGACCGGATTGCCCGATCCGGTAGCGATGGCGGCGGGTGGTTCGGAGAACTGGTAGCAAAAATCCCTGCCCTCCCCCATGCCCACCTGAGCCGCACGATCATCAGAGGCTTTTTTTTTTTTTACTTTTCAAAGCATTTTTTCTACAGCCTCTTCCAACGAAAAAATGCTTTAAAAAGTTTTTTAAAAAAGCCTCTGATGATCGCGCGGCTCAGCTGGGATCATCAGAGGCCTTTCAAAGCATTTTTTTCTGCAACCTCTTGGGCGAAGAGGTGGTAAACAAAATGCTTTGAAAAGTTTCTGACGATCCCAGCTGAGTTGCCTGATCGGCAGAGAGGCATTTTTTAAAAAATACCTCTCTGCCGATCAGGCAACTCAGCTGGGATCGTCAGAGAGGCTTTTAAAAAAATACCTCTCTGCTGATCAGGCAACTCAGCTGGGATCGTCAGAGAGGTATTTTTTTAAAAGCTGATCCCAGCTGAGTTGCCTGATCTGCAGAGGCTTTTCAAAGCATTAGAAAAAATGCTTTGAAAAGTAAAAAAAAAAAAAAAGTTGGCCACGCCCACCCAGTCACATTACCCCCCCACCAAGCCACGCCCACAGAACCAATAGTAGCAAATTTTACATTTCACCCCTACTCCAAGGTCCCTTCCAACTCTGTTGTCCTATGTTCTAAGGCAAACTAAGTCAAACTAAGGTGTCAAACTCGCATCGTCACGGCATCATCATGTGACGTATCGGGACTTTCCCCCCCTTCGCTAAACCGGGTGTGGGTGTGACCAGTGCATGACACATCTGTCCTGCGGCCACGAGTTTGACAGCCCTGTTCTAAGGGGAAGCAAGGAATTTCTTTTTCACCAGGTGGCCATTGCAAACGATGCAATTTGTATCATGTGCATTTCATAGCTGATGCAGATTACATGATCTGTATCATTGTTGGGATGACATCATTTGCTGTGACATCATTGTGGCTTCTCAAAGTTACTTCTATGGGGAAAATGAGACTATCTCCCGCCACTCTCTGTTTATTTGATTGGAGTGGTTGATTCCCTACCATGTCCCATGCCTTTCAGTCAGCCCCCAGCCCAGAATTATTATTCAGTGACCTTCTGCTTCCATAATGTCCAACTTTGCAAGTAGATCACGGGAGGAAAATCCTTCAAGTTAGTTATAGTCTGCAACTGAATTGGTTAAGTGTGCTTTGGTAATGCAGCTGATGAAAAAAGCATTGGTTTGCAAAAACAAAGGAAATATTCAGAGTATAGAATAACAGAGTTGGAAGAAGGTCTTCTAGTCCAACCCCTTGGAGATTTGTAAGAAAAAATTGGACAGTTATTTGTCTGAAATGTTATAGGGTTTCCTGCTTGAACGGGGTTGGACTGGAAGACCTCTAAGGCTCCTTCCAACTCTGTTATTCTGTTATTCCCTTATTCTGTTATTCCCTTATTCTGTTATTCCCTTATTCTGTTACTCTGTTATTCCCTTATTCTGATATCCCCTTATTCTGTTACTCTGTTATACTGTTATTCTGATATCCCCTTATTCTATTATTCTGTTATTCCCTTATTCTGTTACTCTGTTACTCTGTTATATTGTTATTCTGATATCCCCTTATTCTGTTATTCTGTTACTCTGTTATACTGTTATCCCCTTATTCTATTATTCTGTTATTCCCTTATTCTGTTGTTCTGTTATTTTGATATTGTATTGTAAGGTCCCAAAATATTGGGACCTTACAATACAATATGGTATTGTATACAAAATATACAAAAACAAAATACTGGGTGGAACTATATCCAGAACATACAGATACAATGCATGCGAGGAGATAGCCACACCTTGGGGAAGGTATGGCGTCCTTTTATACCCTCAGAGACGTCAGTTTAGTACCCAATTCTGGCCTCCTAATTTAGGTTTGTGTATTTCTTGTTGCCCTGCAAGGGAGAATAGAAACTTCCCAATTAGTCATCTTGAGCATTTCTTTGTTTACTCAATTGGCCACTTTGGCCCCCTGGCCCTGGAAAGCAGGAGTTTATCCAGATCAAACATAAATTAGGGCTGAGGTGTAAATTATCCCTTGGAGATACATACCATGCTCTTAGATGGCATAAGAAAAAACAGGGAGAAGATTGATATGGGTTCAGGTCAAATGGCAGGGACATATGTTTGACAAATACCAGATACATTACAGAGGCCTAATAACAGAATATGTTTGTTACAGGAGATACAAATATAAAGGTATATATGTATTACAGGAACCTAATGGTTACAGAATCTAGTATACCAGTATATCATATTCTAGTATTATTTAATATATCCTTATTATTGTTTCCCATTGTTCTAATATTCCATTATTCCATTATTCCGTTACAAACCGAGGGGCATATTGTATGCACATTGTATGAATCAGCAGGGCTGAATCTCCAAATCAAAGCTTTCCAATGCTTCAGAAGTAATTGGGGACCTCACTCCAACCTAGCTATGGATTATGCATTTAAGGAACATCAAATCAGACCACTTCTGGGTTGTCTTCTGTGTAAATGCAGCGATTTGTTCTGCAGCAGCTTGCAATTACGAATAAAACATGAGTGTCCTGATTTTTGTAGGCCGTTTTCCCCCGAGATATATGCAAAGTTGTACTGCAGCTTGCCTTTGAAAAATGCACATATTTGCGTGCACGTTTTGAGCTGAGAATTGCACTGCCAAATTTAAGAAGCACAGAAGTCCGAAGGAAAGCTGGATTTCAGTCCATAGAATGTACAAGTTAGCTCCATTACCGGTGACATGTAGCCTAAATGATCTTGTCCCCATCGCTGTGTCCAGGATCTATTTTGGTACTTTCTAGGTAATCAACACCTAAAGTAGAAACGTATCCTTCCTGTAATGTCCTCATCTTCCCATTTTCTCCTCCTCCACCTCTTCCTCCTCCTCCTCCTCTTCCTCCCCCTCCCCCTCCTCTTCTTCTTCCTCCCCCTCTCCTCCTCCTCCTCCTCTTCCTCTTCCTCCTCCTCTTCCTCCCCCTCCCCTCCTCATCTTCTTCCTCCCCCTCTCCTCCTCCTCCTCTTCCTCCTCTCCTCCTCCTCCTCCTCTCCTCCTCCTCCTCCTCTTCCTCCTCCTCCTCCTCTTCCTCTTCCTCCTCCCCCCTCTCCTCCTCCTCCTCCTCCTCATCTTGGTTGTATAAACAGAGGTATAGAATCAAAATCACGTTAAGTATTAGTACCTTTATATATCCTTAGTAAAACTTCACACTTTGAATACTGTATCCAGTTTTGGTCACCACATTACAAAAAAAATGTTGAGATTGTGGAAAAAAATGCAGAGAAGAGCAACTAAAATGATTAAAGGCCTGGAGACTAAAACATAGGAAGAACGGTTTCAGGAATCGGCTAATCTAGAGAAAAGGAGAACTAGGGTGATATGAAAGCAGTATTCCAGTATTTGAGGGGCTGCCACAAAGAAGAGGGGTGGGGGGCAAGTTATTTTCCAAAGCACCTGAAGGCAGGAGAAGAAGCAATGGATGGAAACCAATCAAGCAGAGAAGCAATCTGGAATTACAGAGAAACTTCCTAACAGGACAATTAACCAGTGGAAAAGTTTGCCTCCAGAAGTTGTGGGTGCTTCATCAATGGAGGATTTTAAGAAGACTGGACAACCATTTGTCTGAAGAGCTGCTGATCCAGTTCTACAGAGGAATTATTGAGTCTGTCATCTGCACCTCTATAACTGTCTGGTTTGGCTCTGCAATCCAACAAGACAGACACAGACTTCAGAGGATCATTAGAACTGCAAAAAAACAATGGCTACCAACCTGCCTTCCACGGAGGACCTGTATACTTCACGAGTCAAAAAGAGGGCTGTGAAAATATTTACAGACCCCTCGCATCCTGGACATAAACTGTTTCCCCTCCTACCCTCAAAACAACGCTATAGAGCACTACACCCCAGAACAACTAGACACAAGGAATTTGTGTTTCACAAATTTTTCCCCGAACGCCATCACTCTGCTAAACAAATAATTTCCTCAACTCTGTCAAACTATTCACTAAGTGTGCACTACAATTAATCTTCTCATCGTTCCTATCACCCATCTCCTCCCACTTATGACTGTATGACTGTAACCTTGTTGCTGGTATCCTTACGATTTATATTGACTGTTTCCCTATGACTATCATTAAGTGTTGTACCTTATGATTCTTGGCGAATGTATCTTTTCTTTTATGTACACTGAGAGCATATGCACCAAGACAAATTCCTTGTTTGTCCAATCACACTTGGCCAATAAAGAATTCTAATCTAATCTAATCTAATCTAATCTAATCTAATCTAATCTAATCTAATCTAAATTATCTAAATGGTACGGGGTGTCCTGTTTGGGCAAGGGGTTGGACTAGAAGACCTCCCAAGTCCCTTCCAGCTCTATCCAACTCTAACATCTGCCTAAGGTTGGGACACCTGTAGGATGCACATCACATCTCGTCCTTCTGAGTGCTTTCATGACTGTTCTGAACTTTATATATATATCATTTGGTTTGTTTAGATTTATGGACGTAGAAATATCTTCCAAATTTCTTTTAGGGTCTCCGATCCTCCATGGGGCGATAAATCAGAAAGGAAACAGTGCTTTTGTAAGATTACTAAATATCCAGCTCGCACAAATCCTCCGATGAGCCAATTGCTCCCCTGATGCTTATAATTCACTCCTAATAAAAACGCTGCTTCAGCAATCCACTTCTCTTTTTATGAGGCCCCATGACTTGTAATTTGCTTCTGAAGGTCAGTGGGCCAGTGAGTTATAGGCAGGCGAGAAAAGGGAGGAGGGGAAGGTGAGGGACACTGCCCAGTTCCTTTAGTGTGCTTGAAATCCAGTTTAGAAAAGGGAACAAAGAGGAATTGGATTCAGTGTGTAAAGGAAGAAGTTTCTTGCCAACACTCAAAAATTATAGCACTAGCAATAGCGCTTATATACTGCCCCATCGTGCTTTTACTGCACACTCTTAAGTGGTTTACAGAGTCAGCCTATTGCCCCCAATAATCTGGGTCCTCATTTTACCGACCTCGGAAGGATGGAAGGCTCAGTCAACCTTGAGCCGGTCAGGATCGAACTCCTGGCGGTAGGTAGAGTTAGCCTGCAATACTGCATTCTGACCACTGCGCCACCAGGGTTCTCATTGCAAAAATTATGGCTCAGACTGAATGTTATTTTCAAGAGGCTTAAGCTATGCTACTGTATTTTCCCTAAAATAAGACCCAACTGGAAAATAAGCCCTAGCATGATTTTTCAGGATGCTCATAATATAAGACCTACCCCAAAAATAAGCCCATTAAGATGACGCATTTAGTAACCACATTTCCCTGAAAACAAGACCTAACTGGAAAATAATCCCTAATGTGTCTTTTGGAGTAAAAATTAATATATGACCCAGTCTTATTTTCAGGGAAACATAGTATGAACATCTGAGGGACCATCTCTTGTCAGTCACATCTACCCAATCCACTAGAGCAGGGAGGCAAGGAGTGGTGTGGGTCCTGCCCCTAAAGAGATACACCAGGTGGGACCCAGAGGAAGGGCCTTCTCCATGTTGGCTCCCTCCCTCTGGAACATCATTCCCCCAGAGATTAGAATGCCCCCCCTCTAACACTCTTCCGGAAGGCGCTGAAGACCTGGTTCTGCCAGCAGGCCTGGAGAACATATTAAATGGCTGGTATGAAGGTGTGTTGTTGCTGACCACAACAATAACTTCCCCTAGCCTTACAATCTCTCCCTTTTCCCAGAAACATCTTCCAATTGACCTACTGCACTAGGGATCTTCCCAGCTGCTCCATCCCTTCTTTATTCCACAAATTGGCATGGGAAGTTAAGTAGAGCAGCCCATCAGAGAAGTAGCCAACCAGCCACCGACAACCGGACCTCTTTCTGATGAGCCTGATGGTTTCTTGGTGTGTGTGTGTGTGTGTGTGTGTGTGTGTCAGTGGTGGGTTCCTCCCGGTTCGGTCCGGTTTGGCCGAGCCGGTAGTGGTGACGATATGACATCACCAAACCGGTTCTCCCCCCCTGCCCTACCACCCCCCCACATTATTCTTATCTTTTATTTGGCCCCACCCCCAATCTATTGCTGCCTCCTGAGTCCCAGCTGATGACTAGAGGGGAAAAAACTGTTTAAACTCTTGCCGAGGGGCTTCAAAGGGCCGCCCTACAGCTGATCAGTGTTAAAAGCAAACAAATGAGTCGGGTCGTAAGTGCGAGGACTGGTCGTAAGTGCGAGGACCTTCCAGAAATAACTGACCAGCTAGCCACGCCCACCTAGTCACACGACCTCCAAGCCACACCCACAAAATAAGCCACGCCCACAGAACCGGTAGTAAAAAAAATTAGAACCCACCCCTGGTGTGTGTGTGTGTGTGTATGTGTATGTGCGCGCTTCTCTTTGTGATGAAGTCAGCTCAAACTGATGTTTTGCTGCTGAATGGATTTGCTGTTTCTTCAAGCTGAACAAGCAATAAAGGGGATTGTTTAGCCTTTTCTAGGCTGGTACCATCCAGATGGGTACGACTATGAAGTCCCTAACTGGGGCTATCAGCAAATGATATACAGGCTGTCCTCATCTTACAACAGTCTGTTTAGTGATCGTTCGAAGTCACAACGGCACTTAACGTAGTGATTTATGACCATTTTTCACACAATCGTTTTGTTTTTTGTTTTTGTTTTAATTTGATTTTATATGCCGCCCTTTTCCGGAGACTCAGAGCAGCTTATAATGCGTTAAGCAATAGCCTTCATCCTTTTGTATATTTATACAAAGTCAGCTTATTGCCCCCACAAACTGGGTCCTCAATTTACCTACCTTAGAAAGGATGGAAGGCTGAGTCAACCTGGGGAGCCTGGGGAGATTCGAACTTGCAGTAATTACAGGCAGCTGAATGTTAATAACAGGCTATTAGTCTGCTGCGCCACCAGGCTCTTGCGGCATCCCCATGGTCATGTGATCAAAATTTGGGTGCTTGGCCAAATTTCGTATTTATGACGGTTGTACTGTCTCTGGGTCACATGATCATCATTGGACCCTACACCATTTCATACAAACGTTTGTCTAATCTCTTAAAAACCTCCAGTGTTGGAGCACCCATAGCTTCTGGAGGCAAGTTGTTCCACTGATTCATTGTTCTCACTGTCAGGAAGTTTCTCTTTAGTTCTAGGTTGGACTCTTATTTAATGATCTTCCAGTCGTTACTTCTTGTCCTACCTTCAGACGTTTTGCAGAATAATTTGACTCCCTCTTCTTTGTGGCAGCCCCTTAGGGTTAACCCCTTAGATTTTGGAAGATTGCTATCATGTCACCCCTGGTCCTTCTTTTCATTAAACCATACATATCCAATTCCTGCAACCTTTCTTCATATGTTTTAGCCTTCCGTTTCCTAATCATCTTTGTTGCTCTTCTCTGCATACTTTTGTTGGAAGAAATCTCCTTCTAGGTTCTGCTCCAAGTGGGGAAAAAGACACTGGAAACATGGAGACTGCTTGGAAAGATGGTTTAATGGTGGACAGGATCACATGGCTTGAGTTCCTGAACAGAAAAGGGCAGATACAGTAAATCCTTGGGTTTTTATGCTCTCTCTGGCTCTGCATTTCTTGGGGCCCCAAAAGAGTATCCTGATTGGTTGTCCAGGGGGTGGGGGTCTTAGCTAGCCTTGCTGTCTGATGGTCACATGTGCTTCCTAGGTCATATGCTTCCCAGGTCACATGTGGTGAGTTTCGGTTGCTAGATGGGGCCCATTGTGTTAGTTTCTGTTGCTATTGGGTTGCAAATGTCCTTTGACAAAGGATTGGGTTTCTGCCTCTGGTCCATTAACAAAGGGTGCGGGGCAGGAAGGTGGGAGCTGCTTTGTCTGTAAAATATGCTTCTCCATTTCTCATCCAGGGAAATATAATATTCTGCCTTTTTCATATTTCCTAAAATATTTCACTCTTCCAGGAAAGGGGTGGGTGCTAACTTCCTACACTTTCTAGACTAGAGAATTAGGATTTAGATGGATTGCAAACCAAGGAAGATTTTTCAAATCCTAACAGCAGAATAGAGCTGAAAAGGAAGTGTAGGAAGTTAGCACCCGCCCCTCTCCTAGAAAAATGAAACATTCTAGGAAATATTAAAAAGGCAGAATATTATACCTTCCTGGATGAGAAAAGGAGAAACATGCCCTTGGAAAGCGGCGCCCAGATTTTTTTTATTTAAATCGGATTTTTTTTATTTAAATCGGATTTTTTTGATTTAAATCGGATTTTTATTTTAATAAAAAGCTTTTGGGGTAAAAATCTATCGTAAGATAGTTTTCTATTTAAGATACATAAATAATTTGGTTTATTCAGCATGAAATGGAGCTTAGTTATGTAGCATGAGGCTGTATATTCTGCAACACTGGGACTATCGGTGAGTCAACAGTGGGTCAAAGGAGTAGCAGAGATGACAGTTGCTCTTTAAAAATTATGATTTAAATTGAGTTGATTTAAATCAAGCCTTTTTACTAGTGATTTAAATCATGATTTAAATTGTGATTTAAATCAACTCGATTTAAATCAAATCCACCCTGTCTACAACAGAAAAGACCTTCCACTCCAGGGTGATGGGATTAAGACATGGCCCTCAGGACATGATAGGATTAGCCCAGGGGTGAAATCCAGCAAATTCTGACAGGTTCTGGAGAACCGGTAGCAGAAATTTTGAGCAGTTCGGAAAACCGCTAGCAGAAATTTTGAGTAGTTCGGAGAACCGGTGGGAATGGGGATTTTGTAGTATCCTTCCCCCAGGAGTGGGGAGGGAATGGGGATTTTGCAGTATCCTTCCCCTGCCACGCCTACCAAGCCACACCCACCAAGCCACACCATGCCCATCAAGCCATGCCCACAGAACCGGTAGTAAAAAAAAAATGGATTTCACCACTGGATTAGCCCTCTACCCATCTCACCACATGGCACCGGGGAAGATGATATCACCCAGCAAGACTCAACCGAACTTAGCACACAGGACAGACTACAGAGTTGCTCCTCTATGGCCCCATGGGAGTTCTGACAACCCATCAGAATACAAGCTCAAATTCAAAACTGAATAGAGGGCATAAATCCAAGCACTCTCAGCATCTCTGCTCTTTTTTTCTTCACCCAACATCATCAAGGCATGTGATCCTGTCCACCATTAAAAACCAAGCAGTCTCCATGTTTCCAGTGTCTTTTATCCCCACCTTGGAACTGAATCCAGATGGACATTTCTTCCAACAGAAGGATTCACAGACTCTTACTAAACGTTTTGCTAAGAAGGGGAGGGGTTAAGACAAGAATCACGGAAACGGAATTAGCTAAATTCTAGCTAATTCTTGGTGTATTAAAGAACTAATTAAGGTCTCCGAGAGCTGTTTTAGCTTCTTTTTCCTTAGAGTCTGTAAGACTGAAAGGACAATGTTCCTTTTTTTTTTAAAGAGAACACAGTCGCTAGCTCTTTGTTAATAAAGTTCTGACATTATTTTGAGACAATTTCTTTCTCTGCTCCAGAGTTAGCTGTTGGAAAAAGTAAATTTTATTTATTTATTTATTTATTTATTTATTTATTTATTTATTTATTTATTTATTTATTTATTTATTTATTTATTTATTTATTTATTTGATTTATATGCCGCCCTTTTCCGGAGACTCAGGGTGGCTTACAATGCGTTAAGCAATAGCCTTCATACTTTTGTACATACCTGCTTAGTAGGGCTTTTGGCCCCCCCAGGGATGTTCTTTTTTATACAAAGTCAGCTTATTGCCCCCACAATCCGGATCCTCATTTTACCTACCTTCGAAAGGATGGAAGGCTGAGTCAACCTTGAGCCTGGTGAGATTTGAACTTGCAGTAATTGCAGGCAGCTGGTGTTACTTAACAGTGCTTTGGAGAAATTTCCTTTTTTTCCCCCCTGGTTTGACTTCAGTAAGATTGCTCCTACTACTAACTCATAGAGATGAAATTCTTTGATTAAGGAAAGGGAAGGGGTGTCCAGGGACCGTACTGAGGAAATAATAATAATAATGAGAATGAGAATTATGATTACACTGGGAATATAAAGATGAGCAGAATTTGAACAAGCACATTCAAATTAGAATTAGAGACTTTGTCAATTTAACAGAATAACAGGGTTGGAAGGGACCTTGGAGGTCCTCTAGTCCAACCCCCTGCTCAAGCAGGAAAAACATTCCAGACAAATGGTTGTCCAATCTGCAACCTCCAATGTTGGAGCATCCACAACTTTTGGAGGCAAGTTGTTCCACTGATTAATTGTTCTCACTGTCAGGAAATTCCTCCTTAGTTCTAGATCCGTGATGGCGAACCTATGGCACGCGTGCCACAGTTGGCACGCGGAGCCGTATCTGTGGGCAGGCGAGCATTGCTGTAGCTCAGGTCCAGTGCGCATGTGCGTGCTGGTCAGCTGATTTCGGGCCTTCCGGTCCCACTGGAAGTCAGGAAATGGGCCGTTTCCACTTCCGGAGGGCCTTTGGGAGATTGGGGAAGGCTGTTTTCACCCTCCCCAGACTCCAAGAAAGCCTCTGGAGCCTGGGGAGGGTGAAAAACAGGCCAACTGGGCCCACTCTGCCATTGCGTGCCAAAATCTTTTGTCCATTTCCTGTTCCTCAAAATAAATTCAAAACAGTTGAAGTCCTAAATCCGAAGGGAGAACACTCCTACCACAGAATAAAAAAGAAAGGAAGGAAGGAAAGTTAAGGATATTGGTGTTGTGTTACCAACCAGCAGAGTAAATGCACAAGGAAACGTTGCTGAGAGCAATGAATAAGAGATATGCAAACTGGTTTATCAAAAGCTTACTTTATAGTAGAAAAACAGTCTCATAGTCTTTAAACAAATTCCAAGTCTTTGCCAGTAAATCAGTCCAGTAGTTACAGAATCTTCTTACTCAACAAACAGTAGTTGGTTAGAATAACAAACTCATTCTGATTCACAAACCATGATGGTAGCAGATCCATCAAACAATGATTAGCAGATAACAACTCCTCTCAATGGTAGCTTATCATAGCAGCTTCATCATCAAACTGAATACTTACAATACTTTGCTTAAATACTCTCACAACCAGTCATTACCTAATTACAGCATGACTCAGCATTAAAACCTTAAAGTTACACAATAGATATTCATATTAAAGTCACAGAACACATATATTGCCTGGACAACTTGTTAGGCTCAAACCATATCCTAACAGAAGGAAGGAAGGAAGGAAGGAAGGAAGGAAGGAAGGAAGGAAGGAAGGAAGGAAGGAAGGAGGGAGGAGGGAGGGAGGGAGGGAAGGAAGGAAGGAAGGAAGAAAGAAAGAAAGAAAGAAAGAAAGAAAGAAAGAAAGAAAGAAAGAAAGAAAGAAAGAAAGAAAGAAAGAAAGAAAGAAAGAGAAAGGATTAATTGATTAAAACCGAGTCTGTTTCTTCTCTGGGTTTCCGGTAAGAAAAAGCTGAAACCACAAATTTACAGAGAAATCGTTAAGTTGACCATTCCAGGCAATGATTAACCTCTGGCCATGTTCACACATGACAGGATGAATCAAGGCTGAAGGCAAAGATTTAAGAGATGTATTTACACCAGAGCAGTGGTGGGATTCAAATTTTTTTTACTACCGGTTCTGTGGGCGTGGCTTGGTGGGTGTGGCATGGCATGGCATGGCTTGGTGGGCATGGCAGAGGAAGGATACTGTAAAATCTCCATTCTCTCCGCACTCCAGGGGAAGGTTACTGCAAAATCCCCATTTCCTCCCAATCAGCTGGGACTCGGGAGGCAGAGAACAGATGGAGGTGGGGCCAGTCAGAGGTAGTATTTACCGGTTCTCCAAACTACTCAAAATTTCCACTACCGGTTCTCCAGAACTGGTCAGAACCTGCTGAATACCACCTCTGTACCAGAGGTGTCCAAATTTGGCAACTTTAAGACCTGTGGACTTCAATTCCCAGAATCCTTGAACTGATCGTGATCTTGCAATGCACCATTGTTGCTACTTTGTCATGCCATCGTTTGTAGTCAGTCTGTGTGATCTTCTTGCAGCAGCTAACAACCATACATTAATCCATTGCATTTAGATTTTGTTGAATACAGCTCTCGAAGGGTAACCACCTCCTATATACACTGCATAAACAGACAATAATAATAATAATAATAATAATAATAATAATAATAATAATAATAATAATAAGTAACAATTATAATAATGCAAATATCCACATATACCCACCTACATGACCCAGAGAAACAACACAGTCTAGTTTGGAAGTATACATGTACATGGTGAGAAAAACGAATCTTGTGAGTTTACCAGACGGATGGCCAAGGGGACAAAGCTATGGGTTACAGAATCTGGTAGTCCTTCTATGAAATACTTTGAAACCTCCTCCCAGAGGGGAGCAACAGAAACAGACAATTCTTCTTCTTCCTTCTTCCTCCTCCTCCTCTTCTTTTCTTCTCCTTCTCCTTCTCCTTCTCCTTCTCCTTCTCCTTCTCCTTCTCCTTCTCCTTCTTCTTCTTCCTCCTCCTCCTCCTCCTCCTCCTCCTCCTCCTCCTTCTTCCTCCTCCTCTTCCTCTTCCTCTTCCCTTCCTCCCTCTCCTCTTCCTTCTTCTTCTTCCTCTTCTTCTTCCCCATCCCCCTTCTTCTTTCCTCTTCCCTTCCCCCTCCTCTTCCTCCTCCTCTTTTCTTATTTACTAGCCATCTGGCCATAGGGCTACTCTAGGCAGCTTTACAACAATAAAAAGAAACAAGGCTAATAGAGGTAGAAATTAGGAGCTGGAAAAATATTATCATGTAAGCAAATTGACTCAGACAATACACAGTTCACAAAGCATTTATGTATGTTAAATGAAAATGTATAACTAAACTGTTAAAAAAAACAATAAAAAGAAATAAAAAGCAAGTTTAAAGTGAAAATAAAATAATAGAAGATTAAATACAATAACGGAACAATGAAATAAAGAAAACAAAAACAGAGAAAATATATATCAATAGGATGAGTTAAAAACAGAGGGGCAAGTGGTTAGCAGGGAGCGACGGGGTGGGGTGGGGATGGGGGGCAGGGAGGGAGATGGAATCTGCTGTCAATCTAGCAGCCACCTCCAGAGTAGAAGCTCCCTATTGGATCCCTTCATTCATCCCTTTTATCCCTATTCTCCAATCGGATTGGAATTTTGAAAGGTGGAATAGGAATAAATGTACTGAAAGCTAAACTTAGAACTAAGGAGAAATTTCCTGACAGCGAGAAAAATTAACCAGTGGAACCACTTGCCTCCAGAATGCTCCAACACTGGAAGTTTTTAAGAAGAGATTGGATAACCATTTGTCTGAAGTGGTGTAGGGTTTCCTGCCTAAGCAGGGGGTTGGACTAGAAGACCTCCAAGGTCCCTTCCAACTCTGTTATCCTATTCTATTTAATCCATAAAATGTTTCCATTGTGAGCTCTAAGGCACAGTTTGCAAGCCAGAAGAATAGCAGCAGCAACGACAACAACGACAACAACAAATCTCACGCTTGGCTCTTCACATCTCTTAAGACGTGAGCCTAATTGCTTCTGTGCTGACAACACTTTTAATGCCAGACTAGGCTATTGTTAATGCTGACTCTACAAATGAGAGCGAGGAAGAGCCGTAATTGCGCCTTAATTGAGAATTTGTCCCAATGTTCCATGCATGACACATCCTGAAGGGGATTTTTCTCCGTTCTTCTTTTTTTTATGGCAGGATTCCATAGCCTGAGGATCCTTGGTGTGGGTTGAATGCCGTGAGTGCGTGGTTGACAGTCAGATAATTCTCCCCTTCAGTTTTCTTTCATTCCTAGCTCTTGAGCTCCCAAGGATAAGACGATGGCTGAAAGACAACTTCTCCGGTCCTAACTGGGCTCGCTCGCTTGCTTTTCAAAGGCCTTTGAACCTCTTTCAATTGCAGCTCTTCGAATGTTTGAAGAAGGCAAAGAAGCTGCAAGGTTTTGCTGCTTACAAACCAAATAGGGAGATGATATCTGACAGTCTTGCAATCCATCCAAAATGATAAGCTCTTAATGTTATAGCAATAGCACTTATATACCGCTTCATAGTGCTTTTACAGCCCTCTGTAAGCAGTTTACAGAATCAGCCCCTTGCCCCCAACTGTTCTGTCCTCGTACCACGCACACACATCCACAGACGGCCCGGAGTTAATAAGCCACACGACAAAACTCTTCGACGATAAAACTGGCAACAACCCAGTGGCTAGCTGCCAATTCAGACTTTACTCACACAAAACAAAGATTAGACTGCAGCATTCCAATAAAACAGGCAGAGTGTCAATAATACAAGGATTAGTCCAAATGCAGTCCGATAAAGCAGGCAAAGTCCAGTAACGCAGAAATCATGGAGTATTTTGCTCGTCACAAACTGAACCAGCCACCACACCCACATTTATACCCTGTGGGGTGTGGTCCAGTGACTCAGCTAATCTCTGGCACGCCTTCCCGTCTGCTGTGCATGCTTCTCCCTGCGCCTCTGTCGAGGGTCCAGCCAGCACTTATCTTCCTCGTCGCTGTCCACCTGTGGCTGAGGGGACGTGCTTGGCTCTGAGCCTATCGTTTGGCCTTCGGTGTCCTCCGGAGGCATTGCCAGAGAGGAGGGTCCTGGAGAGGGAGGCCTTGCCAACTCCTCCCCCTCACTCTCAGAGTCTGCATCTGTCGATAGCCCAGGCTCAGGCAACGGAGCCACAACACCAACAATCTGGGTCCTCATTTTACCCACCTCGGAAGGATGGAAGGCTGAGTCAACCTTGAGCCGGTGAAATTTGAACTGCTGAACTGCAGCTAGCAGTCAGCTGAAGTAGCCTGCAGTACTGCACTCTAACCACTGCGCCAACTCAGTTATTGTAAGATTACATTATTTATTAGATTTTTATCCTGCCCTTATTACTTTATAAGTAATTCAAGGCGGTGAACATGCATAATACTCCTTCCGTCTCCTATTTCCCCATCAAAACCCTGTGAAGTGGGACTGAGCTGAAAGAGAGAGAGATTGGCTCAAAGTTCAGCCAACTTTCATGCCCAAGGTAGGACTAGAATTTACAGTCTCCTGGTGATTGGCCCAAAGTCATCCAGCTAACTTTCCTGCCTATGGTGGGACTAGAACCCACCATCTCCTGATGATTGGTCCAAAGTCACCCAGCTGGCTTTCATACCTAAGGGAAGATTAGAATTCCCAGTCTCCGGGTGATTGGCCCAAAGTCATGGAGCTGTCTTTCATGCCAAAGGTGGGACTAGAACTCACCATCTCCTGGTGATTGGCCGAAAGTCACCCAGCTGATTTTCATGCCTAAAGTGGGACTAGAACTCACAGTCTCCTGATGATTGATCCAAAGTCATCCAGCTGGCTTTCATATCTAAGGGAGAACTAGAATTCCCAATCTCTGGGTGATTGGCCCAAAGTCACCCAGCTGGCTTTCATGCCTAAGGCAGGACTAGAACTCACAATTTTTATTTTTATTTTAATTTGATTTATATGCCGCCCTTCTCCGAAGACTCAGGGCGGCTTACAATGTGCTCAGCAATAGCCTTCATCCTTTTGTATATATTTATACAAAGTCATCTTATTGCCCCCACAACTGGGTCCTCAATTTACCTACCTTAGAAAGGATGGAAGGCTGAGTCAACCTTGAGCCTTGGCGAGATTCGAACCCTGCAGTAATTGCAGGCAGCTGGTCTTAATAACCAGCTTAATAACAGGGTGCCTTAAACCCCTGTACCACCAAGGCTCTTGGTAGTACAATTTTGTATGAACAGAATCTGAAAGTATATCTCTCCACCATGCTTTAGAGCAGGTGTCCTCAAGCTATGGTCCGCGGGCCAGATACTGCCCGCTGAAGCCATTAATCTGGCCCACACGGGACCACGAGGCTGTCCCGCCCACATTGCCTCACCTACCTGCCGGCCCCCACCCGCCTTCTGGAGGCCGAGGAGGCCCATTTTTGGACACCCCAGCCTTCAGAGAGAGAGAGAGAGAGGGAGGGACAGACACACACACACACACACACACACACACACACACACACACACACACACACAGTCCCTCACACACACCACAAGGCAGCCACATCCCTTCACTAACCTGCTTTCCACCCCTAGGAGCATAACAAATTAAAGTTTCATTTGTGTGTATTGTTTGGACTGCTAAATTGGCCACGCCCACCCAATCACATGACCACCTAGCCACATGATCAGCTAGCCACGCCCACCCAGCTGATCCACCCCCACAACAATCTGAGGGACTGTGAATTGGCCCCCAGTTTAAAAAGCTTGAGGACCTCTACTTTAGAGTCCAAGAGACTAGGGATGGTCTGAGGTATTTGCCAGTCCTCCTTCCTTTCCTTCTCTGGGCTTAGCTGCCTCTTATCTGTCCTTCCTTCTAATCCACAGCTCTCCCTCCTATCTCCGTTTCCCACGGACCATTATAGCGTGGGAAGAAAGATATAGCGTAGTCTATCCGGGCTGGCAAACTCTGGAGCACGATTCTGGGGAGGATGCGATAGACAGATAGCGAGTTGTCCACCATCTGGTAGATGTCCAGAGTTTGCCAGCCTAGACACAGAAACCATAACGAAAGGAGAAGTGCTGGAAAGGAAATCAGGCTTTTAACCATTGGAATCAGGAGCTGGAATGAATGGATGGATGGATAAATAACTTCAGACAGCCAGACAGTTCCTGTGACTCAGCCGCAGTTCAGACTGCAGGAACTAGCTGGGAAAATTGACCATGGCAGGGAGATTTGCAAAAATGGCACGTGCTAAGATCTGGGGAGTCATTAGATGGATCGGGACCACGTCTTCCAAGCTGGGGAAAGAACAACCGATGATTTCTCTTGGTCGGTTCAGTTCAATAAAGTCAGCAGTTCCAGGTTTCAAAAATCTAGTCACCAGAATTTGATGGCATCTATCGATCTTCAAGCAGTCCTTGACTTATAACCACAATCGTGCCTGGTGACCACAGCTAAACCCAAAATTTCCGTTGCTAAGCAAGTGACTATGGAGATTCTCCGTCATCCAGGTCATGGTTGTTCCAAAAAAGCTTTTTCAAGAGGTAACTGGACTTTCTGGTTTTTCTCTGAAGATGTTTCGCTTCTCAGCCAAGAAGCTTCTTCAGCTCTGACTGAACAGTGGGGAATGGAAGGATTTATACTCCTTGAAGACAGCTGGGTCATTTGCATCCTTTTAGAGGGTCGTTGAGGCCACTTGGAGGTTTATCTGTGTCCTCTGAAGAAGCTTTCTTGGATGAGAAGCGAAATGTCTTCAAAGAAAAACCAGAAAGTCCAATTGCCTCTTGAAAAAGCAAGTGAGTTTTGCCCTGTTTTACAACCTTTTGGGCCACAGCTCTTAAGCTATTCGCTGCCGTTGTTAAATTAGTAACAGGGTTGTTAAATGAATCTGAACTTCTCCACTGGCTTTGCTTGTCAGAAGGTCGCAAAAGGGGATCACGTGACCCCCGGGGCACTGGAGCTGTCATAAATATGAAGCGGTTGGCAAGCACCTAAATTTTGAAAGTGCTGCCACGATCCTAAGTACGGAAACGGACATCAATCCCTGTTTTCCGGTGCCGTCGCAACTTCAAACGGTCACTTAACAAACGGTTGTAAGTTGAGGACGACCTGTATTTCATTTGCTGATTGCCCCAGTGAGGGACTTTATAGTGTAACTGGGATAAATACAGGCCAGTTGCCAAACTCCTGAAATTCGATCACGTGATCACAAGGATGCTGCAATCATCCGTTGTGGCCCGTATGCGGCCTGTGCAGCTGGTGGCTGATTCGGACAGCGAGGAGGCTGGTGTGGTGCTGCGCCAGCAGCCTGTGCAGCTGGCACTCAAGTCACACAATGAGGCTGGAGAAGATGTGGTGCCAGAGGCGGGGATTCAGCCAGGGCCTTCAGAACCTCCAGAAGCTATTTAAGGAGGAACGCCGACTGAAGCAATTTGCAGGGAACAACTTCGTTCACTCTTCTTCATGCCTTGATCTTAGTTCTCTGCAAATTGCTTCTGGGCTTTCTGCCAATCATAGTAAGATTAAGGTTATTTATTCTTTGGATTCTTGTAGGCTGTTAAGAAAGTTAATTAATAGCCTTTGTTTGAAAAAAAAACCTGTTTTAATTTAGTAAACTAAGTTTTGTACAGACTTTGTGTGTGCTGTGTTCTTTGGGGTCCATAGCTGGGGAAGAACATCATCCTAAGCATGATCGTAAGTCATAATAGTCATAAATCGCTTTTTTTCAGTGCCTTTGTAACTTTGTACAGACACTAAAGGAATAGTCGTAAGTTGAGGACTGCCTGTATACATTATAGCCCCGTGATGGTGGACCTATGACACACGTAGCACACAGAGCCCTCTCTGTGGGTATACAAGCCGTCAGCCCAGCTCAGCTCCACCGCACATGCGTGCGTGCCATCCTCCAGCCAGCTGGTTTTCAGGTCCCTACCTTGCATGCGCAGTGGGTGGGTGCATGTGTGAGATGTGCATTCATGTGCGGGGGTGCAGGGTGCATGTACGGGGTGGGAGCAGCACACATATGCAGGGTTGGGGCACATGCTGGGGGTGGGGCCCATGTGTGTGTGGGGTGCATGCACAGCGTGCATCTGGGCATCACATGCACATGCATGGGGGGCAGGGAGCAAGCAGAGGGTCGCATGTGCATGTGCAGAGGGCGGGGCACATGGGGGGGTGTCACGTGCACATTGCATTGTGGGTGTGGGTGTGTGCGCGCTTTCGGCACTTGGTGCCGAAAAGCTTAGCCATCACTGTTATAGCTTTTTTAAAAAACTTCCTATATGGAGGACTGGACCAGAGTCTGAAGTTAACCCTGGCTCCAGTTCAGGAGTGAAATGCTCCCGGTTCGGACCGGATCGCCCGATCCGGTAGCCATGGAGGCGGGTGGTTCAGAGAACCGGTAGCAAAAATCCCTGCCCCCAACCCCCTGCCCAGCTGAGCCGCACAATCATCAGAGGCTTTTTTTTTTTTACTTTTAAAAGCATTTTTTCTACAACCTCTTCAGCCGAAAAAATGCTTTTAAAAGTAAAAAAAAAAGCCTCTGATGATCGCATGGCTCAGCTGAGATCCTCAAAGGCTTTTAAAAGAAAAAAACCCTTTTTTTCTTTTAAATGCCTCTGACAATCCAAGCTGAGTTGCCTGATCGGCAGAGACTTTTTTTCTTTTAAATGTCTCTAACGATCGAGCAACTCAGGTTGGATCGTCAGAGGCATTTAAAAGAAAAAAAGCCTCTGAGGATCAGGCAACTCAGCTTGGATCGTCAGAGGCATTTAAAAGAAAAAAAGTCTCTGCCGATCAGGCAACTCAGCTGGGATCATCAGAGGCTTTCGAAAGCATTTTTTTACAACCTCTTCGCCAAAGAGGTTGTAGAAAAAATGGTTTTAAAAGTAAAAAAAAATTGGCCACGCCCACCCAGTCACATTACCCCTCCCACCAAGCCACGCCCACAGAACCGGTAGTAACACATTTTAGATTTCACCACTGCTCCAGTTGGTCTTCCAGTGAGACAATGGAAGCTGTCCTACCTACCCCATAATGGAATTAGCCAGAGGCATTCATAAAATCCAAGGCTTTGGTCATAATCATTTGCCTAATGAGCTAAACAAGCTGCAACTTAAGATCATCACAGTCTGAAGGGGCCCCTCAAAATTTCACTTTCCCCCCATTGGTTACAGTTTTATTATAATTTCCCATATGAAAGTCAATTAAGCCGTCCCGTATGGCTCACATGATGCTCATTAATTGGTTATGCTTATGCATCTTGGCAATGTTCCTGCTCGGTGGTGGAAGTCCCAATTTTGTTTCGTACATGTGACAAGGCCACTGATATCCATCGTGGAAGAATGGATGGCCATCACGATGGCTTTCATTAAAGAGAAGAATTTATCCATTACAGAATAACAGAATTGGAAGGGACCGTGGAGGTCTTCTCATCCAACCCTCCTCCACAAGCAGGAGACCCTATACCAGGGATGGCGAACCTTTTCAGCACCGAGTGCCCAAACCGGAATGCATGTGTGCATGTGTGTGTGTGTGAGCGCCGGAGCACTGTAAACCCGAAGATGAGCTGGGCGGGGTGCATGCGTGTGCCGGCCAGCTGGTCTCCTGGTTTCCAGCGAGTGCATGCACGCCAGTCAACTGTTCTTCATGTGTGCCAGAGTGCTGAAACCCGAAGACCAGCTGGCTGGGATGCATGCGCGTGCCGGCCAGCTGGTCTCCTGGTTTCCAGCGAGTGCATGCACGCCAGCCAGCTGTTCTTCATGTGTGCCAGAGTGCTGAAACCCGAAGACCAGCTGGCTGGGATGCATGCGCGTGCCGGCCAGCTGGTCTCCTGGTTTCCAGCGAGTGCATGCACGCCAGCCAGCTGGTCTTCATGTGCGCCAGAGTGCTGAAACCCGAAGACCAGCTGGCTGGGATGCATGTGCGTGCCGGCCAGCTGGTCTCCTGGTTTCCAGCGAGTGCATGCACGCCAGCCAGCTGGTCTTCATGTGCGCCAGAGTGCTGAAACCCGAAGACCAGCTGGCTGGGATGCATGCGTGTGCCGGCCAGCTGGTCTCCTGGTTTCCAGCGAGCGCATGCACGCCAGCCAGCTGGTCTTCATGTGCGCCATAGTGCTGAAACCCGAAGATCAGCTGGCTGGGATGCATGCGCGTGGCGGCCAGCTTGTCTCCTGGTTTCCAGCGAGTGCATGCATGCCAGCCAGCTGTTCTTCATGTGTGCCAGGTTGCTGAAACCTGA